>NC_084889.1:33256450-33418950 GCF_958979055.1 Alnus glutinosa
AGGACCTCCCATGAACTTTTTAAACTATAGGGAGTGAAAAATAATTATAGTATACCATAGGGACCAACGGTGCAATTATCCCATAACAAAAATACCCTTCATAAAATTATAAAAAACAAAAAAACAAAAAAAGGAAAAAAAAAAGTACAAACTAGTGTTTTTTTTTTTAACATTTTGTTTTATATAATTTTTAGTTTTGGGACATTCCTTGAATTTTTATTTTTATTTTTCTTTTTATTTTTTTTGTTTTTTTTTTTGTTTTTTAAAGAACAAAAATGTTTTTTTTTTTTCAATCTTTAAAAAAAAAATCATTTTTTAAAAATTTTAATTTAAAAAAATTTTGTTTTTTATTTTTTGTTTTTTTTTCCCTGAATTTATAATGATATATTTGTCTTGTTAAAACTTTTTTAGGGTTATTTTTATATTTTTGTTAGCTTTAGGAAAGACATTAATATTTTTTGGTAGTTTATGGGAAGTGACATTGATACGATTGGTAGTTTGGAGAACAAATTAACAATAGAGTAGTAGTTTGAGAAAAGTATATATCTTGTTCCCTAATTATTTTGTTTCATTCTTAATGTAGCTGAGCAATTGTTTTTTTTTTTTTGTTATTATTTTCTCTATCCTCAAATAAGCTATGTTTGTTAATGTTTTTTAAATGATTTATTTTTGTTTAAAAAAATATTTTGATTCAGTGAAAATAGTTTTAGTGTTTTGTATTTTGAGTTGTTTATTAATATTTTTATTAAAAAAAAAAAAAAAAAAGAGAAAAGGAAAAAGTTTTATCGGACAAGATGTTTTCATTTTAGATTGTCCAAAAAAAAAATGGAAATTTTAACAAATAAAATCATTTATTTATTTAACTTTCTTATATTACTCTTCAACTTAAGCTTATTTTTTCTTCTTTTCTCGAGAAAACAGGAAACCTATGTGGATGTGTTGACGTAAACAGTTTTCTAAGAGAATTTTTTCCCGAGAAATCATTGATTTTTTTTTTTTTTTTGATTCAGATTCTAAAAATAATATAAAAAAATCCATGTTTATTATTTGATTGGTACGAAAATTATTTTTACTAAACTTTTTAGGTTGAAAAAATATATAGCCTAACATTAAAAACATTTAATTGGCTAATTAAAATATGTATTAGTGATGATATTTTATCTATTTGGGGATGGAGTGTGTATTACTCTTTCGTGAAAATCACTGCACTGGTGACATCACAAGCAATACATTATAATATAAAAAAGATCAAAAAGACAAATGAAAATTAAAGAAAGTACTAGAAATGGCTTTTAGACGGGTTTTTTTTTTTTTTTTTTTTTGGTTTAAAAAAATATTTTGATGTGAAAATAAAAAGAGAGTATATATATATATATATATATTTTATTTAAATTTTTTCCAACTCTCCAACACATTTGACTTCCTATCTTGACTTCTTCAAAACGTTCACATTTTGCAGTCAATTCAGAGGCAGCAGCCACCATCCTTCCTACTGTGCCGTGCAAACAACTTGCGCACTCGCAGGGGCCGATCCAGTCATTTCCCACTTCCATATAGAAAATCCATAGACTCAAAATTTAATCTTTTCCTCTCAATTATTTTTGGGTAAAAGATATTTCTCTCTTTTTGTCTCTGGGTACCAGGCTTTCTTTCTTTTCCAACTCAGACAATGAGCTAAAGAGCCTCAGGTGATTCAAAGTACGTCTCTTTAATCTCTTGGTCTCTCTTTTCCATCCAATCGTTGTTGCTAACAGAAATACGTGTGTATGTGTATGTGTATGTGTATGTATATTTATGTGTGTGAATATATTTGAAAACGGAAACTTTTGTGTCAGATTTTGAATTTAGTGTAGCTTTGTTGCATGAATGTTTGAAGTAGATTAGATTTTGGAGCTGTCTTGGGAATCTGGAGGTTTGGAGCTGGAGTAGAGTTGTCCTAATCTTAAATACGGCTTCTGGGTCATAATCACTAATGTTATTGGCTTTTCTTCTAGATGCAATTTTATGAAATCCAGTGGTCAATGGTAGAAAGAAAGCTTGATAGTGCGAAGAAGCATTTGGGAATGTTGGATTGTGCTAGTAAGAAGTGGGAAGCGAGAGAAATCTGCTTTTGTAAGCTGATGATTGAGATTTAATGCATTAGAGAGTCCTTATTCTGTGTGCTGCAGTGATAACATAGATAATTTTTTGGATGCCCAGAAAGAAAAAATGAGGAAGCAAGTAGATTTGAGTTTGTTGGAAAAGTATTTCGTAAAATTTGGGGCTTTCCTGATGATAAGATTATTGAAGAGATACTTATCAAAAAAAAGATTATTGAAGAGAATGAAATAAGATGCAGTTTGGTAATTGAATTAGAGGGCATTTCCTGTACACTAATGGGTGTTAGTAAAAGTGTTGACTTTTACATTAGTGCGCTACTCCGAAAGTAAAGCCACCCGAGGGTCTGTGCTGGAAAAGAGGGGATAATTGAGGGCTGTTCAGCTCGAAGATAGGGGTGGAAGTACAAAGTCTTTTCGTGATCTTCATAAAAGAGAGAACTTTATTGGGAACGGGAACTTTTGTTCTCTTAGATGAGAAGAATGATCAATTAGAATATTTGTAGAGTCGCAGTTTAGTGGAGACCTTGTGATTATATACTTCCTTTTTGCTGATAAATCAAGACAGTGGTTCGTTAGAGAGGCCATGGGTTAGTTAGACATTTTACTAGGAATATGTCATCTGGTCTAGATAGGTTACCATGGGTTTCTTTAAAATTGCTGGTGCTGGTGAAGAATGTTATCATGCGGTTTTTTCCTGGGAAAAGTTTGAATGCTGCTTATGCTGCTCTTGTCGAAGAAAGTGGTGCTTTGAACATAGAAGACTTTAGGCCCATTAGCTTTGTGGGAAGTGTTTTAAAACTTTTGACTAAGGATTGCTAGCTGGTTGAGAAGGACGGTAGTAAGCTAGTGTTGCAAAATGCCTTTGTTGAGGGAAAAAAGTTGGATTTTTTCCTTACTGGGAACAAGTGCATGGATGGCAAGACATGATCTGCTATTGAAGGGATAATTTGTAAATTGGATAACAAAGCATTTGAACATGTTGATTGGGACTACTTGATGCAGATGCTAGACAAGTTTGCTTGTGGAAAAATGGAGAAAATGAATTTTGGCTTTTACTAGCTATTTGGCGGGCTCTTTGTTATTTTGACACTAGTAATGTATAATAACTCGTATCATGTTTGTGTTTATGTAACTTGATGCTCTTAGTGGATATGGCACTTAATAAAACATATAAGGAGGGTGAACTTCTGAAAAAATATTAAAGAGACATGTAGAGAGACCTCTTGTTGAAACTCTGATTCAACCTGCCCCCATGCTGGAATTTTTAGATGATCACGTGGTAAAGAAGTCTTGAGTGCATGGTTGGAACTTAAAGGACTTCTGGTGTAATGTTGCCTTGGTCGCATGGCGTTAACCTGTCATATAGCCGAAGTACCTGGGTTGATTTGATTAATAGGACGTTGCACTTTAAATTGAATTTCTTTTTTGGGATGAATACTTTAACTTGAATTATTTCCTTGGTTGCAGGTTTTATGTACTCAGTTGTAAAGAATGTTTGATTGTGGTTACACATCACAATACATGGGTGGCCAACGGGAGAAATTTGCAAGGTACCAAATATAGTTTTACACACTGTTATGGTTGCAAACTTATGAAGGTTAAGAAAGTTAAATTGTTTATACGTTTATGTTTATTAGGTTTTGTTAGTCTGGTCTAAAAATATATTTTTGGGAAGTATTTAAAGCTGTTATTAGAGTTTAGATATCACACGTGGGTACAAATGCAAGTTTTACTTCATGACATGTCAGGGTATGAGTCATCTACAGTCCTCTCATATGATTAAGTGTTGTCCAAAATTTTCATGGTTCATGGGATGATGGGAAGGCTATAAGTTTCGATATAATTTCAAAATTTGTTTTCACTATATTATTTTTGTACTGTTCATTACTTCGATATGTTGACCAAGAAAAATTTCAGTTTCATTATGCAACTTTTGATACTAACTTTCACAATTTTAGATATATTTATATTTAAAAATAAAAGTCTTAGATGTTACCCCAAGGGGTAGCTCAATCGGGGACCATGCCTCATGAAGCAAAGGTTACTAGTTTGATTCTCTCATTTCCCCTCCCCTTGGGGTTAATTACTTATAAAAAAGAAGTCTTAGACGTTGCTTTAGCAGGAAAAGGATTGTAGTTGATGTCAAAAGCAGGGTTATTGCCCCCCTCCTCTAACCCTAGCCTTCTCTCCCATCTATTTATTGTGATGAAAATTCAAGGCTGATGTTTTTAATTGTGTACGAACTACATTTTTCACTGCTACAGTATAAAAAGCATCTTATTTTGTGCATGGTGGTGCTATTTATTTATTTTTTAGGTTAAATGACTCAGAATCTACATTATCATCACCTTCTGATATTGGAGTGAATAAATGCGGATTTAATGTTGACGGATTTCGCCCTGCTGGTCATGCAAGAGATGGAGCATCTAGATCTTTCAAGAAAGGAATGAGAAAGAGATCTGAAGGACTTAAGTCAATTGGTCGATCACTTAGATTTGGGGTTTCTCGGGCAGTGTTCCCAGAAGATCTGCAAGCTTCAAAGAAGAAGATATTTGATCCTCAAAACAAATTCCTCCTTTTGTGGAATAAACTTTCTGTTGTATCGTGCATTATGGCAGTATCTGTAGACCCGCTTTTTTATTATCTTCCAGTCATTAGTCAGTCATCAAATTGCATTGGTATAGATCGAAAGTTAGCAATCACAGTGACTACAGTGCGGACAATTGTTGATGCTTTCTATCTCATTCACATGGCTCTCCAATTCCGAACAGCTTATATTGCCCCATCATCTCGGGTTTTTGGACGGGGTGAACTTGTGATAGATCCTGCACAAATAGCCAGGCGATACTTGCGGCGGTATTTTATCGTTGATTTTCTTGCTGTACTACCCCTACCACAGGTCTAAAAGTTCATACTGCTCTCACTCCATTTATTTATTCACCAGGCTGCATGTTTCCACCTTATTCATATACTTCTGGCTCTCAACTTTTGTGCGTTTTCCATCTTTGTTTTATATGTTGTTAACATCTTACCTTTGTAGTGCTAAACATATCAAAAACAGTTCAGCTGACTGTTGTTTTCTTATGATTTCCATGTTAACTATGTTAGTGTATTACTATATTGATATTACTTCTTTTTTCTTATTTGCCCTCTATTTGCATTCTACTTGACAATTTTGCAGTAATACGTGTTTCTCATAAACACTTATTTAATAGTATCCGTTTTTCTGTTTATTTTCCGTTGTAGTAAATATCTAATGAATCACATTTTCTCTTTTTTCTGCTCTAGTGTTTTATAATTTGTTGGATACTTATTATTCTTTTCTTCATGTGTTTTTGCATAATTGATATTGTATTCATATACACGTACAAGCCTTCAATTTTAAAAATAGAATTGGAAAGATATGCTAGAGTGTTAGGGGTTCCTAGGGGCATGAATTGTTTTTTTTTTTTTATAAGTGAAGTATATTCAAAAGGCGTAAAGGGGCGCAACCCATAGTACACAGGACGTATACAAGAAGCCCCTAATTCAAAGAAAAACGAGAGCACCTATCTATAAATTCAAAAAAAGAACACTCATGCATAAGCTGAAATTTTTCTCTCCTCATAAACATTGTTTGTAGCATCATTCTCTTCAAGTTCATCAAATCAATCTCACAATCTTCAAAACAGCGTGCATTTCGTTCCCTCCAAACACACCACATCAAACACAATGGAGCCATGCGCCAAATCGGTATCAATGTCTGATTACCCTTTTGCCCCCTCCAACTCCCCAACATATCTTTCACTGACCGCGGCATTACCCACTCCACCCCAAACATTTGCAGAATCGTCCTCCACAATTCTGTAGCCACCATACAATGCAGAAACAAATGGTCAATGGACTCTCCAGAACTTTTACACATAAAGCACCACTCCATCACAATAATGTTTCTCTTTCGTAAATTATCCACAGTTAATATTTTCCCTAACGTTGCCGTCCACACAAAGAAAGCCACTCTCAGGGGGACCTTTACTTTCCAAATACTTTCCTAGGGGCATGAATTGTTGGAAACAGAATGATTCTTATGTGAAAATCTTTGCTTTTGCTGATTAAAATTTTGTTTAAATCCTTTAGTTAAGAGAAGTAATGCAATGGTTGAGTTTTGTATTGATATGAGTGTATGGGCTAGTTGGCCTTTAACATAATATTAGAGTCCGCTTTGTTTGTTTGTTAATTTGTTTCTACTCCACTTGCCAGGTTCATTTGGGCCTCTCCACGTAATGGGTTAAGCTTCTGGATTGGATATTTTAACAACTTTCATTCCAAAAATATGGAAATTCTCATTTTAAATGCCTAAAATAAAATGTTATGCATATATGGTCCTTTTGACTAGACTTACTCACAGGCCCAGATGCACATATGAGCTCACTAGAGTTTTCAGCCAAGATGTGGCTACAATTGTTGGCCCCAATTTCATGATAGGTTCTTGACATCAAGTGAACTTGATGTCTATATGAGATGCTTGTTTATTGCTGCTTTAAGACGTGTGACAATAGATACTGATAGAAGTCCTGAAAAGTGTGTTGGCATTGGAATACCTACTTACAGATTTACAGGACTTGAGGTTGTATCTAGAATAAACCCTTTTTTTTTGTCATTTCTTAAAATTGTGCAGATTGTTGTATGGAGATTTCTTCAGAATTCAGATGGTTCAGATGTACTGGCTACAAAACAAGCCTTGTTTTTCATTGTCTTGCTTCAATATTTTCCCAGATTTCTTCGAATCTTACCTTTGACTTCAGAACTGAAAAGGACAGAGGGTGTCTTTGCTGAAACTGCTTGGGCAGGTGCTGCATGTTACTTGCTACTATACATGCTCGCTAGTCATGTAAGTTCCTAATTGGTTTGTTAGCATATTATCATAGTTGAAGTCCACTGTTGTGAATCTGTCTTGTTGACTAACTGGATGCACCTTTCTTGCTACTTAAGGTTTTATTTTGGTTGCATGAACTATTCCCAAAACCTTGTTAGCCTCGTTGCAGTGTAAATTTATTTATGGGAAAATAGCTGCAACATTGAGCTTTTCTGCAAGTTGTCTCTTCTTGGCTGATATCATGGCAACAAGTGCAAATGCGATCCATGTGCCATACCATGCTCTTCCTTGCAATCATCTATTTTCCTGATATAAGCCAAAATTGAATAAATTGAGAGCAAATCATGAAATTCAAACTTACTAGTAACGTTAGTATTTTCAACGAGGTATATATTTTATAATCATGGGGGAGGCAATGATGATGGATTTAGGGCTTAAAAGTGTTTTAGATTAATTATGCTTTGAAATATGTAGAAGTTTTCATGAAATTTAAATCAATGTAAAAGCAAAAGGCAGGAATAATGTAGGAGCTTCAAATAAACATATCTAAACAATTGTGTGTGGATAGACTTTTGGCAGAAAAAAGGAATTGAAGCCTAAAGCCATTGTGGTTTTTCAAAACAAGGAGGATTGGTTCATGTACAATGTAGGAATGAAATGGTTCTTTGTAGCAAAGTCCAACTGTATATCCTAGAAGATTTGCCGCAAACTGGTAGAAATATTTTTTTTTTGATAAGTAATAAAACCAATCTCATTGAAAGCGCGAGGTGCCTCGAAGCACACAAGAAGTATACAAAAGGAACAACCCTAACTAGAAAGAGCAAAACGAAAAAGAAAATCACTAAAACTAATCAACAAAGGAGACACATACGCCACAATCCAAAGATACGAAGTTTCAAAAAATATAGAAATAATATCCCCCTAGAACTCTCCCTATCCTCAAAATTTCTATCATTTATTTCCTTCCATAAACACCAAAATAGGCACGTATGCACCATTTTCCACATCGCAGTGCTCCTTGGCCTACCAGAGGACCACCAACAATCATACAAATCAATGACACGTCTAAGCATAACCCAGGACATCCCAAAGCGATTAAAAAGAACACTCCAAATAGCAAAAGCCACATTTACAATGAAGAAGAAGGTGGTCCACAAATTCTCCATTCCTCTTGCACATGCAACATCTGTCCATCACGATGATGTTTCACCTCCTAAGATTATCCAAAGTGACGATATTTCCTAGAGCCGCCAACCAAGCAAAAAAGGCTGCCCTCGAAGAAACTTGAGTCCACCAAACACTCTTCCAAGGGAAGCTGCTACCTTCCGAAAAAGCCAAAGGGTTGTATAAGGATTTAATCCTGAATAAACTTCTTGTGGAAGGATTCCGCCACAGCTTATCTACACATCCTCTTCTCACTTTACTGGAATGCAATACTTTTGTAAAAGAGGCAAAGTCATCAACCTCCCAATCCGGTCCTACTCTAGTGAAGCTCACATTCCACTGGTTGGAACCGCCCTGCTTCTGGTAAATCAAAAGGTAATCTCTCGCATTCTGCTAGGGAAGAAATTATAAAAACGATAAACCCTATAGGTTGACGCCACAAATTCCACCCCCAAAAACCGTATTTTGATTGAGCCTCAACTATATCAACTGTACTTAAACTGTTAGATAATCATAGTCGGTGATAACATCGCTGATAACATCGCTGTTACCATCGCTATTACAGAACCGTACATGAGATTTTCACCTCATACGGCTCCCCTTGGGCCATAAATAAATTATCCACAATAGAGATGTCCTTCTCACATGCAAGACCATATAAAACCGGAAAAGCTACTTTTAGAGTTATTTCCCCACACCACCGATCACGCCAGAAGCTAATCTTCGACCCATCCCCCACCTCAAAAGCAGTAAAGCTGGAAAGTTTATCTCACCCTTTCCTGATATTCTTCTACAACCCCACCCCAAAGACTCCTGTAGACTCTAGAGCACCACCCACCCCATAAACTACCAAATTTAGAATCCATCGCTACTCTCCACCAATCCTCTCTATCAAGCCCATAGCGCAACAACCATTTACCCAAACATCATCAAATTCCTAATACCCAACCCTCCCTCAGAGTTAGGAAAGAAAACCTTAGACCAACTCACCAGGTTAGGTGATGAGTGTAGAAATATTTTATTTAGTTAACATCATATTAGTTCCTAAATGTTATTTATTTTATTTTTTTTAAAAAAAAGTAATTGAAATATCATTAAAAACGCAACCCAAATACATAGGAAGTATGCAAGAAAAAGGCCTACCTAGAAGGAGAAAAAAGAACAAGAAAATCTTTAAAACTGATCACCAAATGTGCTAAAAACGCAACTGTCCAAGTATAAACTAATCACCAAACTAATCAACAGATCAAAATAACTGTACCATACTTTTCATCCTTCCCTATATGATATAGTTTTGTGGTGTACCAACCCTTCCAATTCCTGGATTTAGACCAAGTATTGGTTTTTAGTTCAAACAAACCACAGATGACCCTTTGTTTTTCAAAGGTTTTATTCTTTTTACTTTCTGTTCTGAAATTTGGTCGTGGAAAAGACAACAGAGTATATAGTATATTCTGGAGTAAAACATGTGCGGTAGATTTGAGAGAACCATGTCTGCTCAATCCAAATAATCCTGTTTATTACAGTTTTGCTCCATCCTTGGCTGGATCCATTTCATAGTGATATGTGCCCAACTGTTTAAGTGTTTGACTACTTGTATTCCCAATTTAGCTGATTGTCATTAGCGAACCCAACCACAAAGCATAAACAGTCCTCTTTCTCAATTAAACTACCTTTGCCCTCTCGTTCACTAATTGAGCAATCCTGAAGAAGCTGTGACATTGAGTTGCGAAAGACGGTAGCTTTCTTCGAGCTGTCTTACTGGCAATGGGATCAGAGCTGTGCATACCTGAAAGCCTCTTGGTGGCTTTTAGATGATCAGTTTGGGTGGTGGTTCGTTGGTGCTAGCGGGTAAGGCCCCGGTAGAGGATGTTGAAAGGAAGTTGTATGCGGAGGCTCTAGTAGGGCGGGGTGGTCTCCGGAAATTGCCACTTCGTTGAGGGCCAATATTTTTTTTAGACAGTAGAGTCCTTAGGGGAAGGGTAGACAGCGGCAGAGGAGCATTTGTGGTATTTGCAGGAATTCCTAGATTTCAAGCTGGTTCTGTCAGTGCCAAGGTACCCAAGGATGTTTCAGGTACAATCCCTGAAGAATTTGTTGGCTTTACTTAAAAAAAATGTGGAAAATTGCTTGGAGAGGTTAGAGGTGGATCAGGCTTCTATTACTTATCAAAAAAAAAAGGTGGATCAGGCTTCTATTGGGCCCGTTTTGGATGCAGGCCTTGCAAAGGAGAGATTCATTGAGCTGAAGTACAAGCCAGACAGTAAGGCACCATCCTTTTCACCCACCGGCTCAGGGGAGTTTCTTTTGAGGCTCCGTGTTTTTGAGCCCAAGGTTTAAGTCAAAATTGGCCCAGGAGTGTGGGAGGGTGGGCTTCTGTTGTGGACTTGGGCGCAGGAGTGGGCTAAAGTTCCTGTCAGCCCGGCGTTCCTCGGGAATCGAAGGCCTTTGCTTTAGGGAGGGCCTCTTCGTTTTCATCTAAGGGCTTAGGAGCGCTTAAATCAAGCCCAGATTTGGCGGCCCAACCCGCTAGAGCACGAGCTAAAGGCCCAGGCCTGATTTGGTTCAAGTTCTCCCAGGTTTTAAGCCAACGCCAGTCCAGGCCCAACTCCACTCTCAACTGGAAAGTCAGAATGGGTGCGGTGGATTGTTTTCCGGGTTCGCTCAAGGGAGCGAATATCGATCTCTCTTCTGTTAAGCCCGTTGTTTCTCCAGGAGCCTCATCGCGATCGTTGCTGGTCTCCTGGCAGAGACCGGAAGGGGAGTTGAGATGCCTTGACGGGGGTTGTCTCTGAAATATGGTAACTCTGGTTGCTAGCATGCTGGAGGCAGAAGTTTGGTTGTCACAAAAGCTGTAAAAGCTGGAACTATCCCACTTTGCCTTGTAGAGACTATCTGGAGTGAGAAGAATTATCTGAATTTCAATGGTGTTGGGCTGCATGCTTTGGCTTTTGCCTTTGAGGTCTTCATATGACTGGATGATATCCTTGAGCAGAGTTCCTTCTTCCTTTTTGAATTTTATTGACTTATTGAATTTCAGATTATACACTTTCTGTGTACCTCAGTTTTTTCTTTTGTTTTTCTTTGTGAAGTCTTTCTTTTTTTTTTTTTTTGGATGACGAGGAAATTTCTTTGCAAAGTCTTATCAAAGAAACAAAAAGAGAAAAAGGAGAATGTCATTTCCCCTAACATTTGGCATTTAAATAAATGGTCATATACTTTTATTTTCTTCTTAACTTAATTCTTGTCAAGAAAACATCTGCAATCCTGTTTAAAATTCATTAAGAAAGGAAATGGCACGTCTCTGTGACATATTTTCTATCTATTGGATGAATCTTTGCAGATAGTTGGGGCATTCTGGTACCTGTTAGCTGTAGAACGCAATGACGCATGCTGGCAAGAGGCTTGTTCTGGTATTGGTACTGGTACTGGTATTAAAGCTTGCAAAAGTTCTTTGTATTGCAGGAACCAAGCCGGGGTAATCAATGACTGGCAGAAAGTTCTCAGTTCAAATTGCACAGCGAATGATAGTAACAAACCATTTGATTTTGGCATCTATGCCAAAGCTTTGTCATCTGAAATTGTTTCATCCATTAATTTCGTCCCCAAATACTGTTACTGTTTATGGTGGGGACTACAGAATTTAAGGTATATTAATTTTTCTTTTCTACAACTAGGTGCTGCTATATAAACAGTAGGAGAGTGTTTATTTGGCCTGTAGTGGGGTAGTTTGAGTTTGGTATTTCACTTCTCGATGTTTGTTTATTTGTTCATTCAGACTTTGAAGACCAATGCTATACTGAGAGTGAACCTTCAATTCTCATTTGATGATGTGCTGCCACTGCTCATAGATCTCTGGCCAAGAGATATGGGTTCTGTATATAGGAATAATTAAGAAGTATTTGGACATCTAAACTTTCTAGTTATGTATTTGTTCTTCATCATCTATCATGATTGACTATAGTCAGCTGAACACATCTATTTGTTGAACCCCATAAAACTAATACATTAAAAATTATTGGATAACTAGCGCATGTGCTTCCATACTTCCGCTTACATCCATGCTTCCAAATGAAAGTTGTTATTTCCACCACAACTTGGCTTATAAATGCAGTTATACATCCACATAAGTTATCTGTTTCAGCATCAAACCCATGAAACAAATTAACTGTGGCACCATAGATTTTAGTTTTTAGTTTTTTGGTAGGTAATGTATACCAACTGAAAGAGACCAAATTGGGTTTATATGGGGTATTCTTGTCCTGGTTTGACAATCTGTACGAGGGCTTTGCAAAGTTTATGTGTAGTGACTATTTTTGTATACTTAGTACTAGCTGGTAAATTTTCAACTAGTTGATGATTTAGTGATACCACAGCAAAATTAATGACTTTTACTATTTAGATCTTTAAGCATGTCACCATTCAAGCTGTTGTAGTAGTGAACTGTGACAGGCTCTTGGCCTTTTGGTTTCTTTTAGTTAAAATTCTTTAGTTGAGATTAGTTGATGGAATGGGCAGGATTAACTGCATTGGGCTTTTAAACATATGAAAAGGGGTTATAATGAACACAGTTGAAGATGGTAATATTCGGTTGATATTTTGTGCTTTTACTAGTGAATATGATTGATCTTCTTTGAAACTTCATTTATAACTCATGATCTTTTAGCATTTAAGTACTCAAATTTTAAAAAGTGTCAATTTAGGGTATCCATCTTTCATTTTTTTTTTCAATTTCAACCCTCCATTAGAATTTTTCTTTAAATCCTATCAAAATTTTCAAAATACCCATATTTTAGGAAAGAAAAAAAAAATTGTAAGGATTTAGGTGTTGGTCAGAATTTAACGAAATTTGCAAAAAAACTCATGCCTAAATTTCTGAAAATTTTTATAATTAAAAAAAGAAAAAATGTATTTTGGGAATTTTAATAGGATTTAACGGAAAATTCTAACTGAGAGTTGAAATTGAAATAAATTGAAAGATGGATACCCTAAATTGACACTTTTTAAAGTTTGAGTACTTAATTGCAAAAGTGATGAAAGGTCAGGGGTTATAAGTGAAATTTTCCCTTTTATTTTTTATGTGGTAATGAGGATATTTTCATCCCATAAGTCAGACTAATCTCCAGAGCATAGGCAGATGGCCCCATTTGTTTTTAGCTTCTTTCTTTTGTTAAAAGTGGCGCGCGCGCACACACACACACACATATATATATATATATATAGAGAGAGAGAGAGAGAGAGAGAGTAATGCTAGATACTATAATTTTAGCAAACATTCATTCAACAACGTTGACGTGACCCTCCCAACTAATCATTGTTAAATTAAAAGAAAAGAAAAAAAGATTTAATGGTTGGTTGGGAGTGTCACAACAGCATTATTAGATAAAATTATAATATCTACCATTTCTCATATATATATATACACACACACACACAAAAGACTTCTACAGTCCTTTATTATCCAACTTTCTTAAGGCAAAGAGTGCACAAATTTAGTTGCTTTCTAAAGTTTTGTATTGTGGAAGATTCTCATCAATTTGTGAGGGAAATTTATAGCTCTAGCTCTTTCTAAACCTATATACTTTCGAAAATAGAGTGCATTTTTAAGAATATTAGTAATATGAACTTTCTTGCTAATTTCTCAGGCTGTATGTGCTGGGGTCAATAAGGAATACTTTCTTTGTTTCTATTTCTCTATCTGTGTCACAAGTACGCTTTTCATTTTATAACCAAATACATGAATAGAGTTTAGGTTATGTATTCAACACGATCACACACTTTTCATTTTTCCTTAACAAATTTTTGTCTGATATTATCTATTCAACGTGCCAAGATGTTCGAACTTGAGTTGAGGCGAGTGTGACCATTGAAAATGTTATTTTGCTTAACTTCATCACTTGGTTTAAAAATGGGACCTTGGTTTCCCCATCCATTCGTTTCTACTGGTTTCTATGCAAGTAGAATTATAGTTATAACTAGGTTTTTCATACAGTTGATAATTATAATTAAGTTTCCACACTCTAACTACATTTTCCATGATTTTGCTACAGTACACTTGGCCAGGGACTTCAAACCAGTACCTATCCTGGAGAGGTTATATTTTCCATAGCTCTAGCCATATTCGGTCTCATCCTCTTTGCTCTTCTGATTGGCAACATGCAGGTAAACCTTTTTTAGTAACTTTCATATACAGATTGATTTCTTTTGCTTGGAGCCTCCTGAAGTTTCTGGTAGTGCATTTTTGTATATAGGCAGCCTTGAATCTAGTCAACAAGATCCTTGCTTATTGGATGCTCGTTGGAAACAAATAATGCAACCTATATTTATTAAGAGATGAACAGAAGATGTGAACTGGACAAATAGAAGTGAATGTGAAAATTGATAATGTAGCTAACCCTTGTAGTTGCTATAATCTTCCTTAGCCAAGTTCACTGCCTGTTCTCTTCGTTTCTTAGAATTACCATTCATCGTTTTATATATATAAATTTCCATTCCAATTTCACTAAATGCATGTTTTGTTGAAATCTCACAACCGTGGAAAAGAAATTTATAGTATGAGAAATAGAATATTAAATTCTGGGTATTGTGCTACTGTGACAGACCTATCTTCAGTCGCTTACTATTCGGCTTGAGGAGATGAGGGTTAAAAGGCGTGATTCAGAACAGTGGATGCATCATCGCATGCTACCACAGGGCCTTAAAGAGCGGGTTAGACGTTATGATCAGTACAAGTGGTTGGAAACACGTGGGGTGGATGAACAGAGTTTGGTACAGAGTCTACCAAAGGATCTTAGAAGAGATATCAAGCGGCACCTGTGTCTCGCTTTAGTGAGGAGGGTAAATTTTTAACCCTTTTTGGTATCTTACTCATGTAGCTATCCTTTTGTGGTGAGGATATTTATATTAAAAACAAAAAAGAGGTCATATTCTTATTTGCAAAGCATATGGAACCAAATTTTTTAGCATTGTATTTTTTGCACACATCACAAATATGCAGTAGCTGATAATGTCTCAATAAGTTCATAATTGTTGAATGAATCAGACACAAAAGCTTCTTTGTTTATCCTAATGTGCATTTGATGCCAATTAATTGAACAGGGGCTTTCTTGAGTTGACTTGTATAGTTGATTGTTTCCATGCTCACATCTGAAAAAGACTGCTCTTAAGTTCATTATTAGGGAGGTATACATTGTGTTCTTGAGAAGTTGGCATCTGTCTTTCTCGTCTCTCGATAGTATCTGTACTTGTTTCCTTTTTCCTTCCTACTGGCCTCTTATGTAATTGGTGCTTTGGCATCTGGTTTTGGAAATGGCATTAATTGTTTTGCTGGTAATTGTAGGTTCCTCTGTTTGAGAGTATGGATGAGAGATTGCTTGATGCCATTTGTGAGCGTCTGAAACCATGCTTATTCACAGAGCATACTTACTTAGTCCGGGAAGGAGATCCAGTTGATGAGATGCTTTTTATCATACGCGGCCGCCTTGAGAGTATAACCACCGATGGTGGGAGGAGCGGGTTCTTCAACCGTAGTCTTCTGGTTGAAACTGATTTCTGTGGGGAGGAGCTTCTAACCTGGGCACTGGATCCCAAATCGGGATCTAACCTCCCATCTTCTACTCGGACTGTGAAGGCTATAACAGAGGTTGAGGCTTTCGCTCTAACAGCTGAAGAGTTGAAATTTGTTGCAAGTCAATTTAGGCGCCTTCACAGTAGACAGGTTCAACACACCTTCCGCTTCTACTCACAGCAATGGAGGACTTGGGCGGCATGCTTTATCCAAGCAGCATGGCGCCGATATTCCAAGAGGAAGAATATGGAGCTTCATCGCAAGGAGGAAGAAGAGGAAGAAAGAGCAAAAGGGTTGGAAGGGACTGGCAACAATGTTGGTGCGGGTTCATACAGTCTTGGTGCCACTTTCTTAGCTTCCAGGTTTGCAGCAAATGCTCTTCGTGGTTTACATCGGAATCGGCTTGCAAAGACTGCTAGGGAATTGGTGAAACTGCAAAAGCCTCCAGAGCCTGATTTTGCTGTTGATGATGCAGATTGATTTGTGAAGTGTGTTGCCTAAAAAAAATTAAGAGACAGACTTGTTATGTAAAATAACTCGTTGGATATGCTCATATGCTCATAACTGATTTTATTTTATTTTTCTGATTTTACATCTCAAAGGGGCAAAAAGCAAAATGTATTACTTTACACAAAACTTTAAATAGCGATTGCAAGGCTTGCTGGAAGAAAATGTAAAAAGCTCGGATGCTTATGTTGCTTGTTTTCCCATCCAACCAAAGAGGCAAGAACCTTAGCAGATTGCCCTTGAGGTTGGTTAAATGTTCTAGACATTGTTGCAGAAATAACTGTCTCCAAGTTTATCCTTTTTCATATTTAATGATTAAACTGTGTTTAAGCCAGCATGTTGCAAATTTTTAAAGTAAAGCAAACTCATTAAAATCGTAATGGGCGCAACTCAAGTACACGGGAATGAACTACTTGGCATTGAAATATCACTATAACCAAAGGATGATTTCTAGGAGGAAAATGGACCGGTCCAATTAAGGATGCATCACATCTATTGCAAAAAAAAGTCTTCTTCACAGAGGCATAAAGAAGGGTATTTTTAAAGTTAATCTGCTCAGCTGATTGCCGTCACAAGTGTAGTACGCACTTTCTTTTTGTTCGAGAGGATCTTTACTGACGAGCTTTTTGAAAAGCACAACGCATCTTTCTCCATTGAGAGAATAAAGACACCCATTAGCATTAACCTAGTTGAGCTTTAAACTCGTTGGCTCGTGCCCATATCCTAATAGACAAAGTGGAACAAATTCCTTCAAACTGAGTCCTCAGTTTGAAATTTCTCGAATCCAGTCTACATTTGTATTTAGTGCATGTGACGTGTTCTTAGTAAATATGCTTCAACCCATTCTCAATCTGTTAATCCTATTTGAAAATGCATATAAATTCTTTAAAGCATGTCAATTTAATAGATTGAATTTGAAGAAATTCCAACCAGACAGTTTTGAGTAAAAAAACTTTACCCTATTGAATTTGCTGCGGCTATGGGTGATTTCAGGCCTATTGCTTGTTGCAATATCCTGTATAAGTGCATCACGAAAATCTTATCTAATCGTATGGTGGCTATATTGGATTCAGTGGTTAGCAGAGCTCAGTCTGCCTTTATTCTCGGTAGAAGCATCTCCTTTTGGCCCAAGAACTGGTCCGGAACTATCATAGGAAAGATGGTCAACCTAGATGCACAATGAAGGTGGACTTGATGAAGGCTTATGATTCTATAGATTGGAATTTTCTTATTCACTGCCTCAGGTGTATTGGTTATCCGGCCAGATTTGTGCAGTAGGTGAAGATGTGCATTACTTCCCCCCGGTTCTCTATTTTCCTCAATGGGACTTTGGTAGGGTACTTCAAGGGTGAAAAGGGCTTGAGGCAAGGGGATCCTTTATCCCCTTTCCTTTTTGTTATTACCATGGAAGTTTTCTCCAAAAATTTTGGGGATCACACTCAGGAAGGTTTGGGTTTTATGTTTCATCTTAGGTGTTCTAAGTTGAAGCTTACCCACCTTTGTTTTGTGGATGATTTGCTTATCTTTTCTGCTGCTAATTTCTCCTCTATTTCTTGCTCTTTTGGAATTTGAGGTGTTGTCTAGCTTGAAGGCTAATCCTTCATAGAGTCCTCTATTCTGTTATGGGGTTTCGAACAGGTTGAAGGCTTTTTTGTTGGAGGAATTGAAGATGAAGGAAGGGCATCTCCCTATAAGGTATCTAGGAGTGCTCTTGATATCCACTAAACTCTCAGCTGCGGACTGCCAAGTGCTTCTTGAGAAAATCACTAGCCGAATGGAGTCTTGGACTTCTAAGAACCTGTCCTTTGCTGGCAGATTACAGCTTCTTTCATTCGTCCTTTATAGCCTTCAAGTATACTGGACAAGAATTTTTATCCTGCCAAATAAAATTTTAAAGGTTATAAATCAAAAGTTCAACCTCTTCTTATGGAATGGTAGAGAAGGTAATGCTGCTAAGGCTAAAATAGCTTGGAGTGATGTTTGCTTTCCTAAGAAGGAATATGGCTTAGGGTTGAAGGATTTGGAGACCTGAAACATCTCTTCTATAATGAGGCATGTATGGTGTCTGTTTGCCCATTCTGGCTCTATCTGGGTGGCTTAGGTCCAAACTTATTTGTTGAGAGGGAAAAGTTTTTGGAATGTAACTATCCCTCAAAATAGTTCCTGGTGTTGGAGGAAAATATTGAAGCTACGTGACCTTGCCAGAAATTTTCTTCAGTTTGATGTTGGTGGAGGGCAAATCCATATGTGGTTGGATAATTGGCATCTTCTTGGTGCTTTGGTGGAGAGATTTGGTTTCAGAATTGTTTATGATTCACATAGTAAGCTGGATGCCAAACTAAACTCTGTTCTTAAGAATGGTGTATGGTGTTGGAGGCCAGCCCATTCTGAAAACCTTGTTGAAATACAAAGTAAACTACTTGAAGTGCAACTTGGATTAGTTGACAAGCCAATCTGGTCCATTGCTCGATCTGGCACCTTCGGCGGAAGAAGAATGTTGTTAGGGTTTAGCACCCATATGCAATTCCAAAGCAAGCTTTCTTTTTTGCAGAGATGCAGTGTCTTGGACCCTCCTATGGTTTGGAATGATTTGATTGTAGAAAAGGCTGCCGAAACTGGAAGTCTAAATCCATGTTTGGGGTGATCTGCCAGTTGGTTCTTAGCGCAACTGTGTATGGGCTATGAAGGGATAGGAATGAAATCAGATTTGGGGGCCATCCCAAAACTGAGGAACATATTTTGAAGCTAATCTTTTGGGAGGTTAGGTTTCTGGTAAAAGGTAGTTGCAAGAAGAACTTGGAGAATGTCCGCCTATGTTCTACATGGACCATTGATGTAAATGTTTTGGGTTAGTTGGTTGGCTGTCGTTTGTTTTGGTTGGGTTTTCAGAGTTATTCTCTGATTGTAATGTGTTGGTTTTGTTTGTTGTCTTGCTGTACAGTTGATTCTTTTGTCAATAATAGATCTACTTATTCATCTAAAAAAAAACCTTTACCCTATCCTTGTTCCCTATAATCCATAAAAATATCGAACAAAAGAAAAGATAATCAACATGCCCATGGCCTTTAATCACTGCGATGTTTCTAAAGGTGTCCCCTTTGGGACTTGTCGAGGCAGACAGAACTGGCAAAAGTGGACAACCTGCATGATCAAAGACAGGAAGCTGACATCTTGAAGGACCTCAGCCTTCCACAAAGATAATAGTGTATGCTCAAAGATGAAAGATGTTAATGCCTCCAAAAGAAATGGTTCTAAGCTAAGAAGAACGGATGTAATAACAATTCCAAATAGCTTAGAAAAAAAAAAAAAAAAAAAACCAAAATATTTGAGGACATCATGCAGAAAATAGAACACCATAAATTGATCTTCTACCTTCTTTTATTATCAAAGCATAAATTCATTACTTATGGATTTTGCAACAACAAAAACAAAAACCACCAGTAGTGCTGATACAAGAATTCCTTTTCATTTCTAAATAGGCATTTGGACAGGAGATTGCTTAACAATCCCCCACAATTGTCTCATACAGAATAATAAGAAGACAAATAAGAACAAAAAATTTAAACACAAAGGTGGGGGAAGCGAGAGAGAGAGAGAGAGAGAGAGAGAGCTAAACTGCCAAAGAACCTGTATAGAGAAGACTAACATTAACAATAATTTCTATGGTTTAAAATTCAAAACTGAACCCAGACGGTAATTCCAGAAATGTTCCCCACTTTTTCCATCCCAAGTGGAAATTCTGTGCTTCCTCAGCTAGTACCAAAAAGCCACCTCCTCGGCAAAAATTAACTAATCAATCTTCACCGATGAGTAGATGAGCCTTGTGAACCAGAAGCACGCATAGAAACCAATTGTACCAGTCAGCACGAAGAAAGCGTATGAGACAATCAGCATGTAGCCAAAGTACAACATCCCAGACACAGGCTTAGTGATCTCAAGCTTTGTAAAGAAGTAGAAAGCAGCATAGAGGAAAAGGTAGAGTGCAGAAGAACCCGAAGTTAAATATGACCTCCACCACCAAAGGTAGTCCTCACTGCACAGCTGGAAGTAGCATAGCACAATCGTAATCTCAGCACAAGTGACAACAAGGATGAGGAAGACAATGAAGAGGAAACCAAATATGTAATAGAACTGTTGCAACCATATCGAAGTGAGGATGAAAAAGAGTTCAATAAAGACGGCGCCAAAGGGAAGTATGCCTCCAATTAGGATAGAGAATGCCGGGTTCATGTACCAAGCCTGTTCTGGGATCTGCCTAGGGATCTTATTGGTTTTCACCGGATCCTCAATAGTGGGCTTCTTAAAACCCACATAACCACCCACAAAAACAAGTGGAACTGAAATGCCAAACCACAAGAAAACCAGAGCAAACATGGTTCCAAATGGCACTGCCCCAGAGGATTTCTGGCCCCAAATTATAGCATTCAAAACAAAGAAAATAGCGAAGATGATCGCAGGAAATGTGACTGCTGTTTTGAGAGTAATTTTCTTCCATTCTGTTCCCTTGAACATCTTATAGAGACGGGCTGAAGAGTATCCAGCAAACAGCCCCATAAAGACCCAGAGTAGGAGCATGGCCGTCATCAACCCACCTCGATTTGAGGGGGAGAGGAACCCGAGGACAGCAAAAGTCATAGTGACAAGAATCATCCCAAAAAACTGGACTCCTGTCCCAACGTAGACACAGAGTAAGTCTGAGTTGGACGGAGGCCTGAAAACATCCCCATGCACCAGTTTCCACCCCGTCTCTTCTTGGGCTTCTTCTTGGGTTTCTAACTGATTGTACTTGGAGATATCCCGGTAAAGTGTTCGCAACATAATCATAGCCACCATGCCCGAGAGGAAAAGAACAATCATCAAAGAATTAACAATTGAGAACCAGTGAATCTGATCATCGGCCATCAGAAGATAAGTGTCCCACCGGGATGCCCATTTCACATCACTATCCTGCAAGGTTAAACAAGGGCCAAGACATTCATAGAGAAGGTCATAATAAACCCAATGGCAAGAAGCAAATTCCTTTCTTTATGTGTAGATGGTAACTGACCTGGAACTCAACATCATAGGTAAATATAATTTCCTTCTTCTCTTCAACCTCCTGAGGAGTTTCGGAGTTGGTAACCGTACGTTTGGCATGGGGATCACAGGTTGTTAAACGGGTCTTATCATTCCATTGACCTTCATATTCATGCTTGATACTGTATTGATAAAAATAATAAAATGTCCTTATGCAGGCATAAACTACCATTGAAGAGAGATTAGCATAAATCAATACAGATAATATAGGAAGGAATCATATACTCTAACCTGAATGGTTTGACCTCAAATCCAACAATCCTTGATAATTCAGTCACTGAATCTTTGTGAAACTTGACTGTAAATGTCAAGTGATTGTGGATAAAATGCTTTTCTTCCTTGCTCTGCAAATAATTATATTTGAAAAAAAAAATGGATGAGTACATTAGTAGAAGTTATTACTTCTTAAAACAAATGGTAATTGCTTCAGAACTTTTTTGATAAGCAGTAATTGCTTCAGCACTTACCCCCGCATACTGTCCCCTGAGACCCACATGGAACCCATGTTGATACACTATGGAATTCTCCTGATCAGGCCTTCTTATAGGAACAACCAGAGGAAGATTATCCAAAATCCTGAAATAACGGAACAAATATAATCAAACATGTTATACCATGCAGTTAGCCGGTTTCTATTCACATAAGAATATAATTCACATTCCTGTTAAGATAAGAACATAATTTGCATTCAAAACCCTCTAAAGTACTGCCTTACATGTTCACCCGATACTCATCATCAATCTTTTCCTTGAAATCCTTTGCAGTTTTCGCATTAAGAGTTTTACGACAGACGATATTGCACATCTGTGGTTCTCTCATTTTAAACTGAAACAAACAAATTCAGTTAGCAGCTCAGTAACCAAACACAAGAGACTAAACGAGAGGATGAGTAAATTGTCTAAAACATCTAACTTACCACATAAGGAGAGTTTTCAATGCGATCACCACGAAGAACTTCCCCAAGATTCTCGGCACTGTCAACTATCTTCTCTGGAGGACAATAATCGAGGGAATAATAAGAATAAGGAAGCTGAGTTTTTGTAGAGGACAATTTGTTCACTTTCACCTTCAACTCATCCCCCTGCAACCAATGTGACAAAAAATTTAAAACTCCAACAAGATGATGTCATTTAATCAGAAATCATTGCTAGTAAAACAAAAGCAGAATGTGACTGCATCACTTAGCAAACACATACAATGCATGAGAACATATGGGAGGAATTAACTAATCCGATATGCACCATTAAAATGACCAAATTACACCTCTATCAATGTGAGGGCAGACCGACTGAGCAGAGTGAAAGTGAGTGTGCGTTTATTTCTGAATATCATATTGTCAACAATGCCTCAAAAAAAAAGGCCCTTTTATTTCATGCAATGTCATCTTTTCTTTTCTATATTTCTAAAATACACAAGCATTCAAACTTCTGGAAGTATACCTTAACTTCACTCTCATTCTAATAACGGGACTTCCCGGTGAGCGTGCTCCATGTAAACCTCTAAAAGAAACCCCTTTTAATTAAAACTTGGGAGACCAAACAGATATCTGTAGGAAAACTAGAAATCCGCACTCCAAAAAGTACATCCCCTTGCGTGCAAACAATTATTTGGGGCTAACCCACCAGCGAAGCAGGAGTATTACCCGATCCGTGCAGAGGAAGCACTTTACATTGGTCCAAGGTTTACCTAACAGGGATGGGTATACAGCAACATACAAAAGAACATGGAAAATTTTACAACTTCCAAAAGCATCTCCCAAAAGAAAAAGGATCCTGTGTCGATCCAATTGAAGAATGGGGCCTCAACATCTCACCAAGCTAAAACCCAAATACAAAATATACGTAATTTCACGTTGGTCGGCAGTTTTTAGTGATTCAAACAGTGTTTAGAATTCCTTCCTAAAGACAACAATCTAAAAATCAAATTCCCATTATAACTTATAATTCCACTTTTGTCTCTATCATGCGAGACAACAAGTGAACTTCTTTTCTTCTTTTTTTGCTTGAAATCCTAAAACTTGCTCTAGAATAGAAATCAATAAGGAAAACAATAAAATTTCAAAGAAACGAAAAACAACAACAATAACAAATTGAATACCCATTAACACTAAGCTAAGTTCACAAGATAAGAAACCAGCACAGATCCACACAAAATTAACAAAAACAAAATCAAAATAAATAACAGATCCAAAAAGCATTATCCAAGATCTAACCCTAGATTCAACCGCAAACACATGCACATACGCACATGTACATGTATACATACATTTTTAAAATCTTGGGGCGCGACACCGGGGA
Organism: Alnus glutinosa; assembly: GCF_958979055.1. Classification (NCBI taxonomy): domain Eukaryota; kingdom Viridiplantae; phylum Streptophyta; class Magnoliopsida; order Fagales; family Betulaceae; genus Alnus; species Alnus glutinosa. The sequence goes on from NC_084889.1 coordinate 33,280,016, forward strand.
GATAGAAGCAATACGCGGCATGGACAAAGAGCAGCAGAAACACACAGATCCATCGCTGAAGAGCGAGAGGTCCTCTCGCCATGGCTTCCACAACCAAGATCTAGATCCACCTCCACAAGCCCTACCCTCTCTCTCTCTCTCTCTCTCTCTCTCTCTGTGAGTCTCAGCGGTGATATAATGGCACACGAGAAGAACGAGAATTGGAGAAAGCGTTTATGCGCCAAAACGTGGGGATTGATTGCCGTTCGATTGTTATGCCGCGTGATGTGCGGTAGAGATTGGACCAGAAGGAAGTTTCTCTGACGGTGATTACCGTTTTGTGTGCGGTGGAAAACGGCTTCGTTAGTCAACGTTTGTTGGTTTCTTTGTTATTACCCATCGTTTTGTTTTTTCTTTCACTAGCTGGAGTATTTTTTTTAAAAAAAAAAATTTATAATTTCTTTTTATATTTTAAATTATTTATAATTTAATTAAAATCATTTAGTCTTTTAAGATTTGGATATTACTGCTTTTATTACAAATTTCTTCTAAATTGACATGAAAATCTATCTAATACTTATCACATTAGTCACTAAAACATAGACGGTCATGTGGTAGTCTACACAGTATTTATCATGTTTACAGACAGATGGGACAATCCATGTGATTTTTCTTAAATCGGTCACTAAAATGTAAATTGTTGCCAAACAGTTTATATGGCACTTATTCTCATAAAATGTAAATTGTCACATAAATTTTTAAGATAATTATAATATAAGATACCATAAAAATTTTTCCTTCCTTTTTTTCTTTGAAAAAAAAAAAAACATTTTCCTTTCACGATACTATCAAAATGGATTATGATCATGATCTTCAAGAGTTTTTAGAGAACTACACTTAAAATTTTAAATATTATTTAAAGATTAAATGATTAGAATTTATCATATTTATCAGCTTGATACTAGATCACATTTTAAAAAAAATAAATAAATGTGATAAATAGTAAAGTGGTAAAATTTGAATATAGTTGTGCTTTAAAGAACTTAAAAAAGCTTTCAAAAACTATAGTGAATCTTGATCCAAGATAAATAATATATTATTGATGTCACTTGAATTCAAGCTTAAGGTAATGATGCATGCTCTTCGTTTGTTTCTCAGTATTAAATTTCTTGCAATTTTTTTTTTTTTAATTATAGAATCAATACAATCCAAATTCTTTATTTTATTTTTAGGGAGGCAAAAAATATCCACATTAAATTTAGTTTTCTTGAGTCCTATTCATGGTCACTATCACTATCAATCTAAAAATATGTAAAAACAAAGGTAAGTGGGGAATAAGCATCCTACTTATATTTCCAATAAATGGAGAAAAGGTGGGGAATTAGGTCTCTTGAGTCTTGACCTATATATCCTTTTCAGAAAGATACATTTAAGAGGTCCTTTTAAATGTGCAAATGATCAAAACTAGGACGAATGTCTAATGATAACTCTTCAACCTAATATTCTTCCTAAATTATAATTTTTTTTATTAACCAAAATATCAATTTAAGACTACTTGATGATATTCACCTTCCACTCAAATTAGTATAAAACTTATCAAGAAAATGGACATGTTGGGTTCGATTTTATCTCTTTATTTCCTTTATTTTCTGATTTTCAAGCGATAAAAACCCTAATGGATAACAATTATAATTAACCCTATAAACTAATATTGAGCATTTGTTCAACATTATTTGGTAGATTGCTGCAGACCAAAACAATGAGATACAAGGCAAGACAGAGACAACCCAACAGAAAATTGCAAGGTGGGAGGGTAGTTGGACCACACCATTTCGTCACTGCACCACCCACCAAGCCACCACAGGCACAAAGCACCAATTAAATGGAGGTTAACTTCTAATTGCCTTTTTTTTGCTTTCTTATTTGGTGGGTTTTTATGTCATGTGAATAGAAAATAGACACTTATCTTTAGATTAAGTTTCCTGTTGCCTTTTTCCGGGTACACTGCATGAAGTTTATTATAAAGATAAGTGTGAAGATATCAGTTGCTTAGTGGAGGGATTAGTGAAAATTGAAGCAGTACGCAAAGGAGCCAAGCTTGATCTAGCTTGCTTAGGAAAGACTATAACCCCACACTAACCATAATAAACCTCGAACAACGACATGCTAATCAACGCTTAAAATCATGTAATTGTGTAGGGCGATCACAGCCAAATGGACAGGCGAGAAGGAGAGGATACGAGAATGTAACCAGTAAAGCATTTAGACGCGGCCCATCTTGTCCTATCATGGGTGCAGAAGTTTAGACTTTTGTGAACTTTCCTAACCAAGAGGACGTAGGGATGTAACTGCAAATTTAAGAAATAATGGGAGCTAACTTCGAGTCGACTATGAGATTCGGATGGTTGAGAGCCAACATGACAACTGAAGTTTTTGGTAACTACTATTTTTGACTACTTTTTTTCCATCAGATGATGTACCAAGCCAACCTACAATCACAACCAAAGAAGTTATCCATTTGTATAATGTCCTCGACAAAAATTCTTGATTGTAAGTGTATTTGTTCAACCCTCGCTATCATTGTTAATACTTCAGAAACTGCCAGCTGATTTTCTACTCTACAAATCGATGGATAAGTGCCCTCCTCTGACTGTAGGCTTATGCCACTCCTTTGCAGAGCTTAACAGCATAATTCCTAGTGTAAAATCCAGTCTCAGATTCCTGAAGTTATGGCCATTGCCTGAGTTGCTGTATTATCCTTTCCGCAAGACCCAAGTTTCTTATTCATGGTGAAGTTCCAAAAAAGGATGTCCAACATCATGAACCCACAAACTCACAACCACCACCATATTCATGAGCTCAGCTTGCTCAACCACCGCATTTAAAACAAAGGGTCAGGCAGGGTTTTAGCTTTAGACATATGCTTTTTTTTTTTTTTTTTGAAAAGAGCTTTAGACATATGCTAGCAACAAATTTCTAATTCTTTAGTACTTTTAGTTTCCCCTTGGAACTGCTGGAGAGAGAGAGAGCGCAAAAGCAAAAAGTGTTATTTCCAAACACTAGAAAAAAAAAAATAATAAAATAAAATAAAATTCACTTGTGAACCAAGTTCCATTCTATGAGTCTTTTGAGGGTTAGTAGACAAAGTACAACTTTTAAGACATTCAGACGAAATTATATATTTCAAAGCGCATCAAATGAAGATCCTTACATAACAATATAAAATGTGCTTGAAAAGGGTAGGGTACCTAATCTTGGCAACAATGAATAGTATCCTTTATGCTAAGTAGAAGGGGAGGGGAAAGATTCAAAACAAATAGCATTTTAGTTTTCCTCTTGAGTGGGCGATTCAAGCATTCTCACAGCACGAGGAAGCATAAACTCGGCAAATATGGGATAGTGAGAGGATGGGTAGTATCCATCAATGTTATCATTCACCACTTCACAAGAAACAGGAATCAGAGATCTACCTCTGAAGAGAATCCAATCAATGTGTAGATCCTGAGTTTGACGATCCCAGCAAAGGCAGAGAGCTCTGAAAATCAACTTGAGATATTCAAGAGCTCCCTGTTTGTCACCTGACAGCACCAAATACTATCAAGTGAGGCCATGGCTATAACATGATCAAGGATCAGTCTAAAAGGAGCAAAGTGATACCTTTGAATCCATGGTAAGTGCGTATGAGAGAAACATTTTTCCTCACACGGGCATTGGGCCATGCATCCCTCATATCCCCCACAACACCATGCTCTCTGGAGGCAAATAGAGTGAAAGACCAAAAGTAATTTAATTCATATCCTAACAGGAAAAGGCTAACACGTTCATTTTGCAATAAAATGTAAAGATGATGCATTATTAGGTACTAACTACAAATAATGAAAATTCAAACTACTTATCAAGAAAATGATAACCAGGAAGCAATGGTAGGGGATTCTTTTACCAGGCTATTTTATTTTCTATTTTCTAACAAGTATGAACCATTAACAACTTATCATCAAGGAGACGGGTAGGTTTCCTTTTATATACTATAAAAAGTTGGACTACACTGCTTATTACCATCATACACAATCAAGAGGAATTCCCTCCATATGTTACAACGTCCTCAATAACATGCTGGATGGAAAAGTTGATGTAGATTAAGTCCTAAACCATTAAAGAGCCACGACTCCCCTTTCTGTCAACACAAAACAAATTGGAAAAAAAATGTATATTTGAATGCTCCCAAATGACATGTCTTGAATAGGGTTGCATTCACATGATAGTACTTTCTTCTGCTTTTTTTTTAAGGAAAAAATTTTGATAACCAACATTCATGTGATAGTAGCAGCATTAAAGTAGAATCATATTCAATGGATTAGACAAGTGATTCCGGTTCCTACAACAAAATTGATTGCCCACAAGAAAATAAGAGGTCGTGTTCCATCGTCCCAGGAAACAGTTGAACTATTTGTTTTATTCTTCTCTCTCTGAAACAGAAGCATTTGTATTCCAAACATAGAAGCAGTGAGATAATGAATTGTTCTTCTCAAAATAGTTTTCCATAAATCACAAGTTCCTTTTAATTACTCCATATTCATAGTTTAATTTTCAAACAGAAGATCCATAACTCAAAAAAGGATTATTATCTATATATGTGGTTAACATTCAATAAACAAGAAATAGGACAGGACCATAAAACAGCTGGACATCTACATGTCAATGAATACCTTGATCTCCCAAGAAGAAAACGCCCTGTAGTTGATTCCTTTGGTGTGTTGAATCCTCCGCAGTATACAACTGGTAAGCTAGGAGGTAGGGATGCAATGTGCTGCCATGTGAGTAAAGCACTTCGTCTACGAGCACGAGGACTGAACTGATCCATATTTGTATTGACGATCTGAAATGAAAACCCTGGTGGCTCGACTCGTTTCAATTGGAATGTGTGGACATCATGTCAAAGAAACAAATGATACAATACTCTAGGATAGAAAAATAAAAGCACTATGTAAAAGGCAGTTTAATGCCAGATAAAGTAAATTTACAAGGATATCACCCATGTTGCAATACATGGAACATCAGAACCCCATGACATGCTTCCAGGAACAGAAGGCGCCTCTGACAACCAGAAAGTTCCACCTTCTACCACCTCTACCTTCATTTAATAAAAGAGTGAAGTAACCAAAAAAATAAAAAATTTGACAAATGAAAATTAGAAATCTATGCCATATTGGAAAGAATCAATCTTGTACCTTCTCCTTGTCATAGAAGATGGTGCAATGTTCATCTGAAGTGTCTTCAGATCCTTTCCTTGATATTCCAAATTGAGCATAACCTAATAGATAATATTAGAGAAAGAAAAGAGTCCAATTACAAGCTGAATTTCCATGTATAGGATGATAATAGCAGGGAAAGATCAGAAATAACATGAACACCAGATCATTACATTCCTTTTACCGTATCCAAGTTAATAAGTAAACAAAATAAGAAGAGGAAGGATCAAGCACAACAAACTTCTTAATCTATATGATTAAGGAAACAATCAGAACTTAAAAGAAGAATGACTTCCATGCCTAAATGAGCAAATTATTACAAGAAACATCACTTGAATCACACAACTCACTCACTAAAAGTGTTGAATCTATTGCTAGGTGAAGATAACATTTGCAGTCCCACATATACAGAGATTATCTTTTGGGTTTCATGATGTGTGTGTGTGTATCTATGAATCTACAAAGACTAATCTATGCTTGTATCTATGTGTATAGTACCTATTGAAAGCTCTCATATGACAATCCTAGTACAAGAACATCTATACAAATCTCACACAAACACCCGAATCCACATGTACATCTATGATCCATATTTTGATTAATATTCTTCCTATCAGAATGAACAAGGGTCTATGTAGACCTGGCTGAGACTGAGATGGGATCTATCTCCATCGGAAACTGTAAGCAAAGGCATGGCATTTATACATTCAATGCAATCTGATCATATCAGGTATTAGGTGGTTGGGCACCATGCCACCACATAGAACTTTCTTATATTCAGTGCGAGTATGAATATACAATATCTCAGACTCTCAGTAGCACATAAATGCAATCTAATTAATATATGTATAAATCTGGCTCCATTTTAAACTATTAGAAAATTATTTCCAGCCAACTTCTTTGATGATAAAGTTACTACTGCCTAAGTCTATAGTAATAATTCATGAGACGATAAAAAAGTTACCTGGCAAGCCCTGCTGAATATAATCCAATTGGGATTGCAGTCCTGAACCAAGACAGAAAAAAATATATATATGAAATGAGTTTAAAGAAAGAAAAGCCAAATCATCAATATTTATGAAAATATACTCAGCTCAAACTATATGAAGCAAAAGAAGCACCCCAAAGAATAAATTAACGAAACCCAATCCAGTTCTATCATTCAAAAGGAGTATGATTAAGAAGAGTAAGAATTAAGAACTCTTCAACCAAAAACATCATTCACCCAAATTTTTGTTCACTGGCCAAGCATTTCAACAGGAAAACCGAAAACCACACCCTAAAAGAAGAAAAACCCACCTCCAAAACACCAGTCAATGAAGACCCAGATCAACCATTTCAATCAAAAAACAAGCACGACCAAGATCCACACTACAACACACACAAACATTCATGTATAGACGCGTGTAAGGAGAGGAAGAGAGACCTTGTTGGGTACAGAGGATCATTGGGGAGTAGCTGGTGATGACGCTGATACACAAATCCCTCCTCTTCTCCCATGAATTAGGACTGTCTGGTGGCTGATCTTCATGAAGATTGAAGGTCATCACTGTTAAAGAAACACTCATTTTCTCTCTAGTCTCTTTCTTTCTCTCTATCCTTTCTTTTCTGCTACATGATCATTAATTACCCAAATATTTTTCAACAAAGAGCAAAGTGAACAACTTTACGCATATTCGTTTCGTGTGGACTCCAACAGAAGAGTCACTGATGAACAGTACGGTTGAAGAGCGTATACAGAGAGAGAGAGAGAGAGAGAGAGAGATACTCAAACCTCAATTATAATTTATGTCTGAACTGAGAATTTTTCTACGATTTATTTGGGTTTTGACCATGCACGTGCGAGGTCCAGTATATCGACCCTATACGCACGTGTCAATATATTTTCCGGGGTCACTCCGGTTGTTGTTGTGACATGTGCATTTACAATAAAGTTTCGTTTGCAAAGCACGAGTATTACTATAAGAATGATTTATTTCTTCTAAAATTTATATGATTTTTAAAATTATTATTAAATATATTATATACGATAATCTAATAATAGCTTCAAAGCTACAACTATTTTGGGAGGATTCAAAAGAGGATTTATATTCTTCTATTAGCATTACTTTCGATGTATTCTAATTTTTATCTTCTTTTTTTTTTTTTTTTTTACGTGTAATGTGACATGTCACCTCATGTCTTTTTTGTGTTCTCAAAATCTTAAAATTGATATGGACTTTTAAAATAAATTTAATTATAATTTTAAAATCTATGTCACTTTTAAAAGAACACAGAAAAGATATAAAATGGTATTTAGAATTATTCATTTTCTACTTAAGCACAAAATTTATTTTTATTAAAATAGTATTTAAATAATTAAAATAACTTTTTCTTTATTGAACTTATATTTTTAGAATAAATGATAATTGAACACTTTAAATAATATGAAAGACACTTGCTCCGAGTAGTTTTGCTTTCAATGTCTCATTTTTTAATTGATTATTTCTTCTTTGATTTTTGTTAGCTGATATAATTCATAAAAAAAAAAAAAAATAAATAATGTTATTCATACAAATCATGCTCATTTATTACATTCATTAAGTTGCGTTTTAAACAATCTTCTATGTTTTTTTTTTTTTTTTGAAAACAATCTCCTATGTTAATTACTAAATGAAGGTTAAAAAAAAAAAAAAACACCTAAAATACATCACGTCAACTGATATGAAATGTGTAAACAATAATATTACTCTTAACCACAACAATATGCAGAACACAAGCAATACATGATACAACACTAGACAAAAAACTGATTGATGTTACATGCTTTTGTTGTCGTAGGCAAATATGTTACCACATTATTTAAAAAGTTTAAATATATAAAATTAAATACAACAAAATAAAATATTAATTATAAATAGTTCATCTCTATTAACTAAAATAGAGCGAAACCTTATCGGGCTAGTGCTCTCTTATCTAGCCAAACCTTGATAAACCTCACCAAATACCAAGAGTACTCCACCATTTACACACACAGAAGACCACCATCAACATGAAACACAAAGTACATAGATAAATAAACCATGTAAGTTGAGGATCGTCTCCATTTCAAGTGAAAATTAAGAAAATCCATTTCATCGTCCAAATTATATTTTAAAGATTTAACGATGTATATGCTATCACATAGTAAATATGTTACCACGTCATTTTAAATTTAATTTGAGCCATAAAATAGAGAGAATCTTATTCCAGCTTAGAGACATCTAAGAACATTGTTTAAGTTGAAAATCAAGAAGTGTTAATTTCCTGTAACAAACCCCATCACTTCTCGACTCCTTCAACATATTTTATTCATATAAGTTATAACTGATCACATCATTAGAAACCCCACCAAGATGCATCTGTTTTCCACACTCCTGCTTCACTGATGTGTATGAGAGAACCCAACACCTTTGCATCTAAGAAGAGTTCTTCAAAACCCACTCCACTAAAGTAGCAATGCCAAATCCTGTTGCAGTGCGTTTCTTCTCGTTCCAAACTGGGCCAGCCAGGTCGATATGCATCCATTGAACCTTCTCATCAACAAACTGCAAAAAGCACAACTCAACAAGTTTCAGAAATTCATAGCAACTGCAATTGAAGAGAATCTTGCTCAAAAGGGAGACAAAATAAAGGCAGCAATTAGCATGGGAACATCATTCCCCCACTCCGATGACCCAATCGCCAAATATGCACCCTAAAACCCCCCCCACTTCTTTCCTCGTAGGGAAGAAATTTAATTTAAAAAAGGAAAGATACAAAACAAAATATTAAAAAGAGAAAAAAAAAATGCAGATAGAGAAGAGAGAGACCCCGCAACTCAGAGTTACGATCAAGAGACTCTGAAGAACAAGTAAAAAGCACGATAATTCAGAGAAGGAAAATGAACGGATCATATACCTGCTTCAAAAATAGAGCAGCAGTGATAGCACCACCTGCCCGACCACCGGTGTTGAGCATATCAGCTACTCCTGATTTCATTGACTCCCAATAACTTTCCTCCAATGGCATTCTCCAGAGTTTCTCCCCACTGACCTCTGAAGCTGCAAATACCTCCTTGGCCAAGTCATCACTGGGTGTAAAGATACCTATAAAAGAAAAGGTTTGCCATCAATAAATAGCTGTTATCCCAGGAATCATGTTGTTAAAGAGTTCAGCAGATATTCTGATTTCTTGGATTTTTGTACTTCTTTTTCTCACTAAAGGAATTTTCTCTTATATACTTCATGTTTACTAGGGTTGCGCCCGTCTACACTTTTAATGAAATGCATTACTTAACCAAAAAAATAAAAAAAAAAGTTCAGCAGATATATGAAAGATTGTGAATCCAGCTGGTAAAAAGCCACCATAGTAATAGCCTTGGACAAATGGCAAACATAACCTATGATGTTTCGACTCCATTCCATGAACATCATGCAGGATTGCCGATGTACAACTATTTCTTATAAGCTACAGCTAACCAAATTTCAAAACCAGTGTGCTTTTCTTTTCCTCTTTTTCTATGTCTACAACACATGCATCACCTAAAACTGCACTCGAAATCTTTTGTTGGTTTTTCCTGATTTGTTCACATTAGAACGTTGTATGGTTCTCAGAACTCAAATCACAGCAGGATAGAAAACCAAAATAAATAGTTCACCACCACGATTATGAGAAAATGCAATACCTGCAACTGAGGGCCCAAGAGCAACTACGCAAGCGCCAGTTAAGGTTGCCAGGTCAACTATCTGCAGAACAATTAAGAGTAGTGTGAGCCAGATCCTAAAACCAAATTAAACATCTTAACAAGATGGAAACTCTTTCAGGAAAAAGAAAAAAAGTTAAAAGAACAGGGTGAAGGATGTCCTGTATTTCCGTGCAATTCCACAATGACATGTATACATGACTTTGAATTTTATCAGGTTCTGGATATAATAGAATACAACTGATACTCTGGATTCAATGAAACACTGAGAAGATTTTATGATGCATCATGTTCTCCATAATACCAGTCAGATATTTGATTTTCAATTTTTTTTTTCTGCAACAAAAATTAGAGGATAGAGGACCACTGGTTTTTGCCCTTTGAAACTGGATAAAGACACCACTAATCAAACATAAAATAAACGGAAGTCGAAAAATTTTGTGCTTACATAACTTGAATACAAGAAGAATATATCAGATCTGTTATAATTATTCTTGGAATTATCGAAGACTGATGCATTGCCATGACACATTATTTTAAGTATTACCTTCTCGACACCTTGGTTACAAGCATATACCAAAGCATCTGCCAGTGTTAGTCTGCCTTCAGCATCGGTGTTATTAACCTGCAGTAGCAATTGAAGAGAACAAAAAATATCAGTTTAAAGACATGAATGCAGAACCTCAAAAGTTAAGCCACTAATGCTCCTGAAAACTATTAAGACTTGATAGTTTCAATACTAAATGTGCAACGTAAACATCAATAGCACACAATGGCAACAAATATCCATAACCTGAATACTTTATGCCGTTATAATTATTGTTGTTCACCAACAAAAAGAAAATCTGAAGTATGCCACTGAAAATCAAGTCTCGGATGTCTATTACTTGATTACCATTAAACAATTAACTCTAATTTATTCATTAAAAAAAAATCTAATTACTTGAAATGTGACAACCTTCTGAAGCAATATCTTGAATCATATAGAATACAAAAAAGACTGGAAAAGTGTCCAGCCAGTCCATGTGCCAATATTTTCCATTGCCCTATAATTACATTTTAGACTGGATAACAAAACACAATGTGCCAGTAAATGGTAAGTTTCAAAGGCAACTAGGCAAGTTAAGTTGGCATGCAACCAATCAAATATTATTTTATGTCAAGTATATTATCACGCTCCACAAACCTTCATAATGCATTTGAAATTATTCTTAATATTTTGGGGTGGCTTAGGAAATTCTTGTATATTGAACTGCATGAATATATTTTCTATAGAAATTCGAACACCATGAGTGGAGGTACTTTAGAAAATGATGACCATCATCACCTGCAATAGTGAAAATTTAAGATAAAAGCATTCAATAAATCCCAAACCTGGTCTTAGAGGGACAGAGTTTTCCTCCAAACTAGGTTGGAGGAACTTCTTCCAACCTAATCTATAAAAATGCCATATGTCCTTTCGCATATGAGAAGCATAAGTTCTTTTCTATTACAAGGGAAAAGTTGGATTCGTTGGAAGAGCAAATGCATTTTTAATCAAATGTCTTCCAACTTAGTCATTGCAATTAAAAAAAGCATGCACTTCTCACATGCAAAGGGACACATGACATTTTTATAAATTGGGTTGGATGAACTTCCTCCAACCCAGCTTGGAGGAAATCTTTGTCCGTCTTAGAGTATCAAATATGATTACAAGTTCAATTTTCTTAATGGTTCACAGACACCATGAAAAAAACCAATAGGGCCAATCAAATTTAAAAGAAACACCCAAACATACCCCTGGGCAAGTTGTCATCATTTTAATGAGTTCTGGCTACTGTAGTTATGGAACCAATTGAGTTTGACCCAGCACAACTATTGCATTTACTATCGAATAAGAAGAAATATGCAACTGAACTGAAAACACATGGAACTTACTGAAAATATTTACTTAGGACCTGGTAGAAGAATGAATAAAGCTAAAGAGTCGGCTTTCCCAAAAAAAAAAAAAAATCCATAACATGCTTTGAGACTCCTTGAGTATTCATTAAACTGCACTTTAAATTTGAGACAATCCAATAAGTCAATGTGACCTTTCGTAAGTTGACTATTGTATGATCTCTTCACAAACAAAAGAACCCATACCTCAATAGTCTTTCCATTTGATGCCGTGACAATGTCTCCAGGCCTCATACCTGTTCCACTTATCATATTCTCACAAGCTGCCACAATGAAATGAACCTGCAAAGACAAGACACTTTCCTCACATAAGGCATATTACTAGATTCAACTGCTCAAAGTCTTAAAAAAAAGAACCAAAAAATTAAGACAAATAAAAATTTAAAACCAGTGCAAATTGATCAATTAGGATAATGTTCATTGCACCAAAATAAGAACAAAAACGACATCAAATTGCTGACCTCTACTCCAAGAGGTTTAATTTGACCAATAGCTTTTGCCGCACCTAGAACTGCTGCGGAACCCCCCATATCAAATTTCATGAGCTCAATTGAACAGCCAGGTCCTGTCTTGATGTTGTAGCCACCACTGATAACACAAAAAGGATGAATATTCAACACCCCATATAACTAAGAGCCATCAAAATCAAAGAAGAACACATAAGAAATAGTATTCCAATAACTTATCCTAAGAAAATCCCACATCCATAACCATCAGAACAAGTAGGAAAAGAACTTGCAATAAAGAAGAAAGAAATACAAAATCATCCAGTGCAATTGGCATACACAGTGAGACAGGAGTGACTCACTAGTTGGTAGATCATACTCAAGATATATCAACAATTACATAAATCAAGTCACAACTCAATTGCAATGTTGATGTAGGCATCAAATCTTGAACATCCCAAAAATCATAGGCAATGAATTCTCATTCTTTACCCTTTGCCCAGGTGATAACTGAACTAGTCAAAAAACATCTCAGCAGTTAACATATATTCACCTGTCAAAGGTCAACCCTTTTCCAACCAACGCCAACTTAACTTTGGCAGATCCACCTGGAGGTTTGTAGCACAAATGTATGAAGTGAGGGGGATTTGCAGAGGCTGCAGCTACAGCCAGATATGACCCCATCTTCAATTTTTTGCATTCTTCAGCATCTAAAATTGTTGCAGAAAGAACATCGCTGTACAAGGAAGCAATCTTTGAAGCCTCTTCTGCCAGTACCGCTGAAGTAGAAAAGTCATTGGATATAATTATTACCAAGAATTATCTTGTTTTGTAATAAACACCAACAGATATAACAAAATGCTAGCAAAGAAAGTAAAAGTTTTCAAATTTCATACTTAGTAATGCATTACACAAATATGATAATCAATAACTGCCTAACAAATTACTACAGGACACAGGAATGAGGGATTATTCATAAGTTCAAGTCATACGAACCAGGGGTGAGTACATTGGCAGGCGAATTCACAAGCTCTCGCCCAAAAATTACTGCATATGAAACATCTTCCGCATACTTGAGCTTCTTTCCCAGTTCAGGTCCAGTTCCAAGACCAAGAATATCAACAGACTTAAGAGCTGGTTTCTTTGACTCTGATTTGTATCTATTATCTTCATATAATCCAAGTACAGTTCCTATGACAATTCAAACCATTCCACCATGTTTAGTCAAATTTTACCATAAATATACAACACCCAGACAATCATGAATTTAATTTACTAGATCATAAATCTAGTACCAGATGCTATCGCCGTAGCTGTGTTAAGCTTCAATTCAGCAGAGAGCCCCTCGGAAGAGGCCAGCACAATGGCAACATCACTTGCTTGAGCAGCCTTTGCTGCTGCTGCAACTGCCTCACCAAGACCCCGAAAAGCAGCTGTAGTTGAAGCAGACTGTCCAAGCCCAATCAAGCCAACCCTCTTTGAGCCAAGACCCGGAAGCCTAAGAACTGTTGACTGGCCAGCCTTACCGGTAAAATCCTCCTCGGAAGAGGCTTCAGCCAATAAACCGCCCAATTGAGCATCCAACTTCTTCAAAATTGAATTCTCAAATTTTGAGTTATCATCCTTTGACATGTCTTTCTCTGTGACACCCACTGCAAGTATGTCTCCCTTCCATTCCGTCACATCAATCTCTTTTGCAGCAAAAGAGACCTGTCAGGAATTTTCACAAACACATAAAAGACTTTCCAGTAATTCAATCGATTTATGGATTTTAGCCGTTCAAAAACAATCAAATAAATCAGATACCGTGATCCTATCACAGCACTAAAGAAAAGAGTATGGATTCAGAGCAAACAAATATCAAACCTTCACAAAATTAGCTCTTATAATCCATCAAAAATTCTAGAATTATGAACCACAAACAGTGACAAACTCTAGTGGTCTCAGTCTCAGAAACCCATCAGCAGTAACTCAATTATCCACATATTTCAGCCAAAACCCATCATTCAAAATGCACGATTATTACATAAAATGGAAAAATAAATACTGGGTTTTCAGACTCCAAGAGTGTGAGAGGGAGAGAGCGAGACCTTCGGGGCTTCGATACTGGCGGGCAGAGTGAGCCCGAGAGTGGCCTGGGCGAGAGTGTGAGCCATAACCCTCCCTCTACGAGAGCTAAAGGGTGCGACCGCAAAAGAAACTCGAAGCGCACTCGAAGACCGAAGCTTAGCGAAGACCAAAGACGAAGAAGAACGAGAAGATGAAGCAACGAGTGCGGATGCCAATGACACAACAATGGCGGCCATTTTCGTGTGTGTGGGACTCTACCTATTTATAGTGAACCCTCAAAGTGATCGAATAGAGCGTGAGTGAGGCGCCGAAGATGATGGGGCGCGTGCGTTGTCATCACCACCTAGATAGAACCAAGTGCACTTGTAGACTGTAGTAGTGCATTTGTTATAATTTTAGCATTACCCTAGAACCAATACCGCCTGCTGTGTGGGTCCTGCTTTCCTTAAACCTGTTCCTCTTTTTCTTTTCTTTTTTTTTCTTTTTTTTAATAACAACTTTGATGATTATCCCTTCAGGTTCCTTGTTTGATGTGATGTGGAATAGGACGCTTTATTATTGTTCCTTGGATCCCTTTTTAGTTTAGTTTGCTTAACTATTAAGGAAGAACTCTCAACTCTATTTGCATAATAATAAATTTTAAAAAAAATTGTTTATAAAATTTAGTTTCAGACAAAAAAGAAAAAAAAAATCAATGCAAAACTTATCATTTATGAGTATTTATATAATTTATATACTTAATGTAAGCAATTCATCATTTCAATACGACACAAACTTTATGGACGGTCACAATTTGTTTGAAAATATATGTTATTTACTTAGGAAAAAAAAAATGACTTGCGAGGTCAGATGACAGCATGTGAGTTTATGGAGTCTTGCATTTAATCACGGAAGGCTGGGCCAAATGCTATCACAATTTCATCCACGGCACGCTTATCAAGAAATGCCCACTAATTAAGACTACTTTCTTTTTTCTTTTTCTTAAAAAAAAAAAACACAAAACACAAAAAACAACATTCATTCATCAATGAACAGAATTACCATGAACACCAAGAAGAATGAATTCTCCAATAATAAATTCAATGGATAATTACACTTAACCTTCCTGATTTAGTTACGGTGTGGTGATTTACCCTCTAATGTATCAAAATTGATACATGACCCCCCCAAACTTGCTAATGTGTAACAAAATCGACCTTCCGTCCAATCGCCCGTCCGTTTAGACGAAAAGTCGGTCACGTGCAAGTCACGTGACCGTTTAAGACAGAGACCCTCCCCAAGTCACGTGACTTGCACGTGACCGACTTTCCGTCCAAACGAACGGGCGATTGGACGGAAGGTCGATTTTGTCACACGTTAACAAATTCGGGGAGGTCATATATCAATTTTGGTACATTGGGAGGTAAATCGTCACACTGTAGATAAATCAGGAGGGTTAAGTGTAATTATCCCTAAATTCAAATTGAGAAAAAATAGCACCAGAACACGAAACACCAATTAGGAAATGGATTTTTTTTTTCACACCAAAAGAGTCAAAAATTTATCGGTACCTTGAACAAAGTTAAGGATGAGGACGGATGAAGCACCAAAACAATAAAAGGCAAAGACATGAAGACAATTTTTTTTTATTTTTTTTTTGCGCAAGTAGTTTATACATATTTGAATTGGGTCCAAAAGTTGATAAGCCTAATATGAAAGGATATGTGGGATTTGGATTTGGTGGTGTAAAAAAAATTGTAATATATGTATTATAGTTTTTTCAATGGTTCAAATTTAATTTCATATTTTTTTATAAGAAAGAAAGAGAGATAGCTGAAATAACTACAACACATTTTTACAGCACCTAAGCCAAATCAGAATAATGTAAGCCTCCACTTGCTTAGATACTCACTAGAGATGTTCGATCACCTATCCAAGTAAATAGGAGCCACCTGTCCTCTCACGGACAGCCCACTAAACCCGATTTATGTTTGTAATCTACATTAATAAATTGGATTCCTTGCAATTTTTTGTTCGCATTATTAGTAATATGGATAGAAAATGTGAAAAAACACTATGAACTTACATGTCTCGTAAGAACTTCATTTTGCCAGCAAAATTATTAAAAAATCTCTATCCTTACACATTCATGAAGAAAATTACACTGTTAAAAGTTGGTAGTTAATCTAAGATCTTAGACTATAAACAATAAATGCTTTACATAAGGGCACCTTTAAAGTATCCAATATAAATCATCTATATTATTCCAAGTGCTGAAAAAAAAAAAAATGTAATCTTAGCAGGGTCCATGGTCTCTAGAAACATGAAATTCTCATTAGAGTTGGGCATCTTACTTTTCTAAGAGTAATCCCATTTGGCAACAATAAATGCTTTACATAAGGGCACCTTTAAAGTATCCAATATAAATCATCTATATTATTCCAAGTGCTGAAAAAAAAAAAATGTAATCTTAGCAGGGTCCATGGTCTCTAGAAACATGAAATTCTCATTAGAGTTGGGCATCTTACTTTTCTAAAAGTAATCCCATTTGGCAACAATAAATGCTTTACATAAGGGCACCTTTAAAGTATCCAATATAAATCATCTATATTATTCCAAGTGCTGAAAAAAAAAAAATGTAATCTTAGCAGGGTCCATGGTCTCTAGAAACATGAAATTCTCATTAGAGTTGGGCATCTTACTTTTCTAAGAGTAATCCCATTTGGCAACCCCCTCCCCTCAGAATAGGGGGGAATTTTTTTTAAGTGGTAGTAAAAATTGATTGATGTGAATTTGTGATATAAAGTAAAAATAATTTATATGGAAAAGTATAAAAAAATTTGTATTGTAGTGAGTTTTTTTTATTTAAATAATAATAAAAAATTGTTTATGTGATATAAAAAAAAAAAAAAAAAAAAAAAAAAAAAAAAAAAGTTAAAATGAGTGAAGGGGAAGGGGAAGGGGAGGGAATTGACAAACGGGCCTAAGCTATGTTTCTCAACAATTGAGAATCTCATAAAGAAAAAGGTCCATTTGTTTATGTTTTTTTATGGTGTTTTTTTTTAAATATATATATATATTATGTCACATAAAAATAAGAGTATTTTTGTGTATTTTATATTTTTGATTATTTGTTAATATTTTTATTTCAAAAGAATAATAAAAAAAGAGAAATAAAAAGGGTTATCAATTAAAGTCACAAGGATTTTAAGATGATGTGACCCTTCCCACATATTGTGATTTGTGTAACACTTCTAAATTTTTTTGCAACCTTGTACACCTTCCTTGCAAGAGTTGAAGACATTGGTGCAGTTGGTAAACTCATTGTGTCAACACAGGTTATGAGAGAAGACTCTGCATAAGAAGAGTGTGTCACATTAAAAGGTGACAATTCCTTTGTAGTGGATACCTTTTGCAAAATCGAGGTATGAGAAGTTGGTGGAGTATTCTTCATTGCCGTAAGGAAGTGGGCACCAAGCATCATCCTATCCTGGAAGCTGCTGGAAGTGGCGAGCCTTTTGGAAAGACTAGACTTTTTTATAACATCTTAACCATTATGAATAATCTCTTCATATAAGAAAAATATCATTCAAATAATAACTATTATACAAACTAGGCTTCACAATAAAATTGAAGATAAGTTTTTGATTGATTATTTGATGTTTTACAATGAAAAAAAAATTGTTGAAAAATTTCCTTATATATCACAAGCCAAACTCATGAAATATTGGAATTTTTTTTTTTAAATATACCTTGATAAGATTTTCCTCATTTTTCTTCTTTTTGCTTGGTGAAAGTGAAACAATTCAAGAATAATATACCTTGATAAGATTTTCCTCATTCCTCAAGGCTCACACTCTTCGGTCCATCAGCGCTCCATTTCCATCAGGGCTATGCTTCCATGGGCATATCTCTTATGGACATTGAGCTCATGCCTCAAAGCCCTTCTTCTTTGGCCCATCATCCACAAGTAAGCAATCCCCTTGTTTCCACCTCCTTTCCTTATAGCAATTTAATGCCTAATTTTGATTCACATGATCCACCAACACATGCATTTCACCCGGGCTCCCAATCAAATCCCATGCATATACCACCCCACATATACACTAACCCGATCATTTCATTGCTCCCATCTCCTTTCCAAATATACAATAGCCACCCCACTGGCCTCAACTACCCAAATGCCCCTACCTCACACATTTTACCAACTCACACCTCTAGGTCCTCCACCCGTCACCATCCATACCAAAGAAAGGGTAGTGTCTCGGTTGCACTTGGGTATTCACAAACAAAGTAGGTCTATCCTTCACCTCTCTCAGAGTTGAGTCAGATCACTGGGCAAAAAAGAATGGTTGTTTCTGAAGTCTCGAAGCTTTTTTCTAGTCCTTCTAAAAGGCTTTCCACTTCCAGCAACTTCCAAGATATGATGATGCTTGCTACCCACTCCCTCACAACAATGAATAAAACTCCACCAGCTCCTCATACCCCGGTTCTACAAAAGGTATCCACTACAAAGGAATTGGCACCTTTTACTGTGACACACTCTTCTTATGCAGAGTCTTCTCCCACAACCCGTGTTGACACAATGGGTTTACCAACTACACCAATGTCTCCAACTCTTGCAAGGAAGGTGTACAAGGCTGCAAACAAATCCAGAAGTGTTACACAACTAATCTTCTCTTGCAGTGACTAAACCCTCTGCACCACTTGCAACGGCTGGCTCGCCCATGCCCCTTCCAGAGATATGATTGCTTTATCTTGGAATTGTAGAGGCTTAGCCCAAGCCTCTACAATTCGCAGTCTTAGGGCACTTATCATGAAATATAACCCTGATATTCTCTTTTTGTCTGAAACGAAGACTGGTCATTTTGTTTCAACCCCTATTTTGCATCAACTGGGGTTTACTTTAATGGTTCATGTCCCTCCCTCTGGTTCTAAGGGAGATCTTTTGCTTGTTTAGAGAATAGATATAAATATTGTCAATTTCTATGTTTCTTGTAATATTATTTGTGTTTGGTACTATTCGGATGATCCTCTCATTAAATGCTTACTTACCTTTGTGTATGGACCCCCTTACAACAATCTCTGCAAAAAAATTTGGGATGCTATGGATAGTTTTAGGGTTTCTTATAATGACCTGTGGGTTTGCATTGGGAATTTTAATGTTATTACTTCACCTGATGATAAATTAAGGGGTAGACCTTTTGATTCTTATTCTTCAAATCCATTCTCTGATTTCATGGATGAATTTGGAATGATTGATTTGGGTTTCAGTGGTAATCCTCTCACATTGTCTAATCACAGGCAAGGCTCTAGTTTAATTAAGGAGAGACTTAATAGGGGTCATGCTAATAGCAACTAGATTCACTATTTTCCATCTTATTCTGTTGTTCGTCGCCCAGCTTATAGTTCAGATCACAACCCGCTTCTTTTGAACACAATCCTCCCGGTTCCCTCACTTCCACAACCTTTTAGGTTTGAGGAATTTTGGACTAGAGATCCAACCTATGGTATTGTTATAGAAGAAGCATGGTCACATTTTATCCCAGGTTTCTCTTCTTATTGTTTGACAAAAAAGCTCAAACTAACAACGGAGGTTAAATTTTGGAACAAGTACTATCTTGGGAATATTAAATCTAAACTGGATAGTACTCTCTCTTTACTTGATAAGGTACAACAGGCTCCTCATTCGGATTCTAATTTAGCTATGGAGCTTCACCTTCAAGCTTTATGGGATGAATATCTTCTTCAGGAAGAGTTTCTATAGAAGACTAAATATAGGGAGTTGTGGCTTACCGCCATTGATCTTAACACAAGATTCTTCCACACTAGTACACTTATTCGTCGACAACGAAATTCTATTTCTCTTCTTCAAACCCCGAATGGGGGGTGGATCATTGATCGTGCTGATGTTGGTAATTCTTTTGTCACTAATTTTAAGAATCTGTTAACTTCTACTAATCCGGTTTTCTTTCAAGAACTACTTGATCTTTTTAATCCAGTCATTTCGGAATTTGACAATAATCTCCTTTGTGTTATTCCTATTGAAGTTGAGATTTATGACTCGCTGACCAGTTTGGGTCGGGAAAAAGCTCCGGGTCCCAATGGCTTTACATCATTATTTTTTGTCAACTATTGGGACTGTAACAAAAGTACGGTTTTGTTGGCCATTGGTATTTTTTTTTTTATTCTAATAAATTGCTTAGAGAACAGAACTATACTTTCATTACTTTGATTCCCAAGCATTTGGGGGCTTTTACTGTTTAACACTTCCAGCCTGTTAGTCTTTATAACATTATTTACAAGATTATCTCAAAGTTGCTGGCTAATAGACTAAAGTCTCTTTTATCAAAAATTATTTTCCCTTTTTAAACTGCATTTATGCTAGGTATATCCAAGATAATTCTATACTGTCCCATGAGATGCTTCACACTCTCAAAAATAAACGGGGAAGGGGTGGTTTTATGGCAGTTAATATAGATATGGAGAAAGCATTTGATAAAATGGAGTGGGACTTCCTTCTGATTATTATGAAGAAATTCGGTTTTCATCCAAAATGGATCAACTGAATTCGGATTTGCATCTCTACATCTTCCTTCTTTGTCCTATTGAATGGTTCTCATTTTGGTCTCTTTCGGCCTTCTCGGGGTTTACGCCAAAGTGACCCCCAGTTGCCTTTTCTTTTCATTTTGGGTACTGAAGTTATATCAAGGCTCCTACACTAGAGTTTGCAGGGTAATAAGATTTCTCAGGGATGTCTTCCTCTAAATCACCTTCTTTTTGCGGATGATCTGGCCATTTTCACTAATGCCACCTCTCTGGAAGCAGGTATCATCAAGGATTGTTTAACTAAATACAACCTTTGGTCAAGTCAGTCGGTGAATGTGGATAAATCAAATATACTGTTTAGCTCTAACACTATAGTATCTACCAAAGCTAGTATTCTGGATATTCTACCCTATACATAGACACCTATTTCGGCGAAGCATCTGGGCCTCCCTATGTTCTTCGGTCGGTCTAAGCAGTCTTCTTTTTTGGATATTCTACAAAAGGTGCAAGGGAAAATAGAAGGATGGAGATCTAAAATCCTCTCCCAAGCTGGGAAATCGGTTCTGCTTTAAGTGGTGGCTTCCTCTATCCCTTCTTATGCTATGAGTTCTTTTATGTTCCTGGACATTCTCTCGTCTTGACAATGCTTTCAAGAATTTTTGGTGGGGTTTCCCTAAAGGTAAATCTCATAATCTTATTCTTAAATCTTGGAGCTCGATATGTCTGCCTAAAGACCAGAGTGGTATAGGTTTTCGTTTAATGAAAGATATCAATGTTTCGCTTATTGCCAAACTTGGCTGAAAAATTCTTTCAAATCATGATGCACTTTGGATATCTCTCTCCAAGGAAAAATATATTAAGTATGGAACGCTTCTCTCCAGCTCTTTAATATCGGGGTCTTATATATGGAATGGAATCAAATTTGTCGTTCCTTTGCTTAAATCAGGTTCTTATTATATTCCTCATGGTTATTCTCTGGAAATTTGGTTTTCACCTTGGATACCTACTTTGCCCAATTTTCAACTTATTCCGTGAGTTTTGAGACTGATCATGGAGCATCCATTGGCAATTTCGGACCTTATAAATCCTGTTACTATGACTTGGAATGTATCACTTCTAACTTTTCTTTTTGATTCCTCTATTGTGACAGAAGTCCTAAAGATTAAAATTAGAGTTCTTTCAGATGATTTTCTATGGATAGCTTCTGCTTCTGGGGTTTTCACTACCAAGACGGCTCATCATTTATTTACTTCTAATAGGCCTCTTCCAGTTTCACCAGTGCTATAGTCAGTTGGAAAGGCATGTGGAAACTAAAGCTTAATCATAGACTCAAGCTTTTCCTCTAGAAAATGGTTTGGAACATTGTTCCTACAAAGGATCGTATTTCAAAATCCATTAGCTCATCTCAATTGGATACATCATGCTCTCTATGTTCCCATGCAACGGATTCACTGCTTTATCTATTTTTCTCCTGCCCTAGTGCACGGGTTATATGGAGAAATTCTTTATAGCCTATGGACATTACCGCTCTACGTATCTCTGCAATTTCTGAATGGTTAAATAGTATTCTACATCCAGGGACCATAGGTATTTCTTCTAAAGATTCATATCTTTTCCAAATTTCTGCAATGGTTGCTTGTGATCACATCTGGCGCTCTTGCAACAAAGCTCATCATGATGGTTGGATTCCTAATGCTTTATCTATATCTGCTGCTGTCAATCAAACATCTCGGATCCACTTTTTAGCATGGACAAACAAAACTGCTCCTATACGACAAGTTTGGAAAAAGCCGGAATCTCATTGTTTAAAGATCAATTATGATACGGCAATCAAAAGTAATTTTTCAGCGCAAACAGCTATTTGTCGAGATTCAACTGGAGTTATTATCCAAACTATTTCAAGGATTAGTCCACCTTGCACCCCACTGTATGGAGAAGCTACAACAGCTTTACTTGATGCTCAACTCTGTTTGTCATTGCAACTATCTCATGTCACTTTTGAATGTGACTCTCTCACAGTCAATCTTGCTATCAATAATCCAACGATCACATAGGATTGGCGTATCTTGTCAATTATCTCGGATTTTCCTGCTACCATCCCTTCCACTACTAGCTGTATAGCTAGTAATATTAACTGAAGTATAAACTTCTATACCCACAATGTGAGAAAATCGGACCGCGACTAGATTTATCTCTAGCTATATTCTCACTCCTTTTACTTTTAGTTCTACAACCATTCCTTCCTATATTGGAATGGATATTTCTTTCTCCTTTAGAGTTCCTTGATTTGTAGTTTGTATTGTTTCCGTTGTACTTATATGTATATATATATATATATCTCAAAAAAAGGAGAGAGAATCCCTTATAAAGTTGATCTTTAGGATATGTTTAGGTTTGTTATTTAAAAAATGCAATAAAAAAAATAACGATTTTAAAATGATCGATTTCAAAACGCAGTTAAACGTTTGGTAAAATTGTTATTTGACATTTAAAATTGTAGTTTAATTTTTAAACTAACATTTTTTTAAAGACGCACCCATTGCCTGCAAGTTAAAAATGTTTTTTTTTTTTTTTTTTTTTTTTTATCAAATCGTAATTTTTTAAAAACACTCCAAATGATACATTTTATACGACTTGATTTAAAATCACACTTTTGGCATGCAAAATCGCACTCCTAAACAGACTTGTTCGTTTGGAATTGTAATTTTAAAATGTACGATTTTTAAAAAACGCAATTGGGTGTTTGGTAAAATAGTGGCCTTATAATCACAGTTTAATTTTTAAAATCGTGTTTTTAAAAACACACCCCTTGTCTGCAATTTAAAAACGTATATTTTTCTGTGCTTTCGAATCACAATTTTTTTAAAACGCTCCCAAACAATACATCAATTTCCCCAAAGGAGTCCCCGCATGGTACTGGTTTGGAGGTAGGTTTTTCCAAGGAAGATGGTGTTCTAAGCTAACTTTTTTTAGTAGAGCAGGCAATTGAAGAGCATTTGGAACAAATATTTCATGAATTATTTTGTTACGGGTAAATCAAATGAGGTCCATAACACATTGGCAGCAAAAATCTGAAAGAGATGATGATCAAATGAGGTCCATAACACATACTCTAGATAAGGAACATAGCAAGAAATTAAAACCCTAGAAAACACACCGACCAAAAGCAAAATGAAATCTAATAATCTATGCAATATGCCTGCCAGAAAAATTTCCAGCTCCAATATTACTAAGCATTGGTGAGGCATTTGTCCCATGAAAATCACAAAGCAAAAAACTGTACAAGCTCCAACAAGACCCTAAAAATAGAGCAATGTATCTCCTCCTCCCCTTTCCCTTCGAGCCACACAAAACCCACTTGTAACAAAAATAATGAAAGCAACAGCTCAATTATGAAATTGAAGTCTATATGGCTAGATCAATGATAAGCCTTACTGAAACACTTACAGTTGTTAGAACACTCAAGCAAGTGATTCTGCCTCAAACAGCTAATTTGGCTGGCTTGCACAAACTCATTCATAGTCAAATACTGGATATGTCCCGCGCATTCTCGTGTCGAACTACATTTGTCAACCGCACCAAAAACTTGAAAAAAAATCTGTTTCCAGACTAGGACTACCTGATCCATAATTAAGTGGACAAATCAGGAGGCAAATGCTGGATCTTTGTGTCATTACGTAACTGCTTAGCCTGCTACCATTAGTATTTAGTAGCATCAAAAGTGGGATGGTAATGGTAATGTTAATGTAACTACTCAGTCAGCAACAACACCATCAGCTCCACATCAGCAATTTCCACATCAACCAGATAAGAACTCGACAGCAGCAATACCAATGCAACTAATCATCTCCTTCTCTCTCCAAAGGATATTCCTGCAGATGATAAAGAGAGTAGAGATGAAGATTTATCCCGAGTGATTCCTAGAGTTTGTAATTTATCATGACAGTTTTGGAACTTTTACCTTTGTTATCTTTTGCACTGTGTATTTATCATGTACTTTGTAATCTCTTTAAATGGAATGGAATACTACAACATATGTATTATTCCACCAAAAATTCAAAGTCATTATATTTTCTTTCAGGTAAGGCGCAAATGCTGCTAAAGCCCTCTGAATCCACCAACAAAATTAACAAGCATTGCAGGATCCTAAGAGGAAAAAGTGAAAAGACGCTAGCTGGTTTAAGTGCTAGGGGTGATTTGATTGGTGTAGCTGTGATTCACCAAGTGGCATATCCTCTTATCGGAAATTTTGATGTCCAAAGTTGAAGAACGTCTCTTCCGTTGTGGGTACCAATTGGATTCCAAGTTGCCATAATCATCATCATCATGGCACCTCTTAGTAAGTTGAATACCATCCATCATATCTATCGAATTTTCAATATCTTCATCAGGTACACCCAAATGAACATCAACATCCTCATGAAGCACACCTAGATCTTGAGGATTCAGCATATGATCTGTCGTTTCCTCTTTATGCCTATATACCATACGGACTCTGCAATTTTTAAGGAACACTGAACCTGACTCAAATCCAAAACAAACTTGCAAATAATCTCCCTTTAGCTTAAAAGATTCTCGAATATAGTAACACAACTGATCTGAACCATCACTGCTGATATCAACAAAAAAATCAAAATAATCTTCCGTATGTCCATCCATTATTCCAAAAACAGCAGAGAAAGCAATTCCTCCCATCTCTCCATCCAAATATGCAGGCTCATTAATATCTATTTCACAAGCTTCATTAATATTTATTTCACATGAGTTACTATTTGAAGCCCCTTTATGATCGCTGAACTGATCTGGAATCTTATTTCCCAGAAGTATAATGCCAAATGGATGGTCTTTAAGATGTCCCTATTACACAGATATGACAAATTGTCAGCCAAATTAACCAACAAATCAAGGCACACACAAACATGCATATAAGAGAGAGAAAGAGAGAGAAAGACATACCTCACTCAATAAAAGAAACTCTAGATATTGTAGTTGATGAATGCTACTTGGGAGATTCATAAGGTTTATGCAGCCTTGTAGATTTAATTTTTTAAGCCCAACGATGCACCCAATGGATGAAGGCAATTCTTCTTCTATACCAATGTATCGTAAGTCGATGCTTCTTACACATTCCATTAGAGACTCAATTGGAGGAAAGTTCTTAAGCCTTGAGCAGTTTTCAAGGCTGAGATATTCAGGAAATCTCACCTTGAAGCTTCTCAGAGAACTTTTAAGGTTGGAGCATTCTTGAAGACTCAAATCAATGAGCTTATCAAGGAATCCAACAAAATGATGAATCTCAACTAAATTTGTACAACCATCAAGAGTCACTTCCTTTAAATTTGGGATCCCTAAAACATCAGGGATTTTTCTTAGGAATTTACAATTTGAAAAATCCAAAATTGTCAAGTTTTGAAAGTTCTGTCAAGAAAAAGAGGGAATAAATTAGCTTCAAGTAAGTTTACAACATAATTTGAAGGAAGAAATATAGACAATAATAATTGTACCTGGAATCCCTTTATTCCCTTAAGGCAGCTACTTCGCATTCTAAAAACAACAAGGTTCTCTCCATGAAAATTGGATGGTAAAGATTCCACAGAATATTCGGGCCAATCAAGTAATCTTAACTCATTAGAGAGAAAACTAGGCTCTTCTGAAAAGCATGCATTATGGTTTATAAATATTCTAAGCTTTTTCATCTTCTCAAAGGCTTCAAAGCTCAAGCATATGAGGTCTTGTTCAGGCAAATCTATCAATATGCCTTGAATTTTGTTTGTTCCCTGACAAGATAATACATAAGTGTCAGCGAAATCAAAGCATAAATTTTTTCCATTTGCATCTATTATTTGAATGTCCTAAAGTGATTATCACCACATTCAAAATGTCAAACTTTTGTCTTCTATCATAGTTACATATTACTCTTACCTACTTGTAAAATAGAAGGCAAAAATATTCATAAAAACTAAGCCTATCTTTGAAATATGGTAAACCGCCGTTGCATATGATAATTTTATTTATTTTTCTTAATTAAAAGCATTCTATTTATTCAACTTTTTTGTACATATGTATGTATATCTATATGTGCATTTCTTCACCATTTTTTTACCCAAAAAAAAAAAATCAATATTTTTACTGTAGGTTTCACTTATGAAAAAGAAACAAAAGTAAAATTAATTTTGGTGACTCTTACCGTATTTTCTTCCAGTACATGACGAACGTCTTCATGAAACCACAATCTACTACGCTGGCCAGGTTCTTTGGATTCTAGTTGAACAATTTGTCTTCCCGTTTCTTGCAATAAATGATGCATGATCAATCTGTTAAACTCATCAATAGTTATGAGAGACTTATCCATAAGCACTTTGATACCATTATTTGGAAAGAAACCACAATTGTCAAGTATTTTAATAACATAATCTGCATCACATCCGTTGAAGAAACATGCAATGTCAAGAAAAATATTCTTCTCGGTATCACCCAATCCATCATAACTTATTCTAAGTTTTTCTTGTATATTTTTGTTAGGAATTCTTTTATACCTATCCAATGCACTTTTCCAATGCTGTACACTTCTACCATATAGATCTGTACCTAACTCTGTTAAAGCTAGTGGAAGGCCCCCAGCATACTGTATTACATGTTCTGTAAGTTTCAAGTAATCATCATCAGGTCTGTCTTTTTTGAAGGCATGCCAGCTAAAAAGCTGAAGAGCTTCATTGTGATCCAATTCCCTCACCTTGTACATTGAATTAACTTCATGTTGAGATAGTAAATTTCTATCTCTTGTTGTTATGATGATTCTACTTCCTAAACCAAACCAATCACATTTTCCTGCCAATGTTTCTAATTGGACCAACTGATCTACATCATCAAGAATTAAAAGAACCCTTTTAGAGCGAAGTCTCTTTTTTATCACATTGATTCCTCGATCAACATCGCCAAACTTCAAACTTCCAATTTTTCCAAGGATATCACAAAGAAGTGTCTTTTGTAGTTGGACCAGGCCAAAGTCTTGCTTAGATGTTTCTCTAGTATTTGCAAGAAAACAACTACCTTCAAATTGATAAGCGATCAAGTTATAGATTGCTTTGGCGATAGTCGTCTTCCCAATTCCACCAGGTCCAAAGATCCCTATCATCCGTATGTCATTCTTCCCAATACTTAAATGTGAATTGATCTCTTGCACATGGGTCTCCACTCCAACTGGATTCGCAGCAACATTTAAATATGTACGATTTACAACTCTTGAGACCCATTGAACAATTTTCTTGATAAATTCCGACGCACTCCTACAAATACAAAAGATAAGACACATTTAACGTGTTGAACTTTTCACATTAAAGGACATAGGAACATGATCTAGTTGCAATATATTTTTTTCTTCTTTTTCCTCGTAACAAATGACAATGGTAGGCTATATTCTTTCCCTCCCTAACTCAAATAAATATATATATGCATGCACGTAGTATTAAACGATACATTTTTTACATTTTAGTTAATTATTTAATTGTCAAGTTGTTAATGCTATTTAATTAAATGATTAAATTCACCCATTCTTATAAGCTTAAACTTTTGAGATAAGTAGTGATTTATCTGTTAGCGATTCAAAGGGCAACAAAACAATTATTTGGGTTTTTTTCTTTTAGGTTCAAGTTACGATTAATTTTTTCTGTTCTCCACTGAAATTTAGAGAGAAATTTACATGTTAGAGTACCATATTAAATGCTTCAATCAACATATTTCTAATTTAAGTTTGATTTTCTTCATGAAATTTAATTTCCAAAAATATGATAACTACCAAATAGTTTTACATGGAGTAATGCTATAAGTTCATCTTGTGTCACTATTATGTCCCTCTAAAAATAAAGTGGCTTTTAAGCATTGCTTAATACTCTTTGACCAATAAGGGTCCAAAAAGGAGGAATGGGTTGGTCACCAGGGATTACGGGCCAAGCCAGGATGTCGTATAGGCCCAAACAAAATGCAGAAGTGGGAATAGTTACTCACACCTTTCCGGAAGGCTCAAACACATGTGGACAGACCCTAGCCACTCCCTAGCAGGTATCAATTGAAGCTTCCACACGTCAGGTCCTCGATACTTTGAAGGAGTCCTCCCAGAAGCTTCCCCGAAAGAGGAAGAACAGAGAAACTAAAGAGGACAGCGACGGGAATTCCTTATCCGTCACTCCTTTGGTTCAGCTTGGCTTGGAGGGGGCTAGAAAGAAAAGAACTAGAGAGGATGAGGAGGGTGGAGACAATTCTAAAAATGTGGGGGTTCCGAAGGAAAAGCAAGAAGGAGACGCGACTCGGACCGGTTTAGAATCAGTACACTCAAAGACTCCATTTTTTACCTTGGGTCAAAGGTATGAATCGAGCCTTTCTGTACGTAGCACTGAATCGGCGGTGGCTGTGGATCAGCCGCGCCGATCACCATGAGTTTTCTTTGTTGGAACTGTCGAGGGCTTGAGAACCCTGAGACAGTTCGGGAGCTTCACAATCTGGTGAAGAGTAAGAAGCCCCACTTTTTGTTTCTTATTGAAACAAAAGTGTTTTCCCATCTGCTACAACGTCTCGGAAGAAAGTTTGATTTTGTTGGAATGCTTCAGGTGGACCCCATAGGTCACAGGGGAGGTTTGGCTTTCTTTTGGAAGCCTGGGAAAGGAGTGGAAGACTTGAATTACTCCCAAAGCCATATCTCTATAGATATCTCCCTGAATGATTCGAATTTCCATTGGACCTTCACTGGGTTTTATGGCTATCCAGATAGGAATCTGCGTGAGGGTTCGTGGAAACTTTTATCACATTTGGCCTCTCTTAGTAGGGACTCTTGGTTATGCATGGGAGACTTTAACGAGATTGTTGATCAAAGCGAGAAACATGGAGTTGCTATTTGCAGTGAAGCTCAAATGCAGCGGTTCAGCTCAACTCTTGAGGAATGCAATTTAAATGATTTGGGCTACCGGGGGTCTAAATACACTTGGAGTAACTGCAGGGAAGCTTCCAATTTTGTCAAGGAGAGGCTGGATAGAGCGGTTGCAACTCCAAGTTGGTGTGCCAATTTTCCTAATGTTCTATTGAGACTCTTCCAGTTGCCAATTCAGATCATAAGCCCCTCCTGCTAAAATTTGATTCAGAACATCGGGTGTCCACGAAGCTTTTTCGTTATGAGGCCAAGTGGAATGTAGAGGAGGAGTGTTTGGCAGTTGTCCAAAAAGTGTGGAATTCAGGGGCAGTGGACGGGGACCCTTTGGGAGCAGTAGTTCAAGATCTTCACTGAAGTTAGGATGCTTTATTAGTTTGGAGCCGTCTTAAGTTCGCTGGAAATTCCCGCCGTATAAAGCAACTGACGAGGAGATTGGATGATCTGTAGCAAAATGAGCTCCCTGGCAGAATGGCTCATATTAGGGAGGTCCAAGGGGAACTTAACAAGCTCCTTGAAATGGAGGACATTAAATGGCGACAAAGAGCGAAGCGGAGTTGGTTTTAAAGACAGGGACCGAAATACCCAGTTTTTCCATGCTTGGGCAAACCACCGGAGGAGATCCAATTTTATTGGGGCCACAATAGATATGGAAGGACAATTGAGGAAGGGCTCTACAGAGGTTGGAGATGCTTTCTCCAGGTATTTCCAGCACCTGTTTACGTCCGAGGGGGTGATAGGAATTGAAGATTGTATCCCTGCAGTGTGTTCCAAGGTAAAGCCAGAATTGAATGCTATGCTGTCAGCAGCGTTTTCTATTGAGGAAATCAATACAGCCCTGGCACAGATGCAGCCTCTTAAGTCCCCAGGGCCTGATGGCTTTGGAGCAAGTTTTTATAAACATCATTAGGAGGCAATTGGCGATAAGGTTAGTGGAGCAGTTCTGAATTTTTTAGAGGGGGGTGTCTTTAACCCCTCGATTAATGAGACTTTCATAGCTCTAATCCCTAAGAAGGTTAATGCATCCTCAGTGTCTGATTATAGACCTATTAGCCTATGCAATGTAGTGTATAAGCTCATAGCTAAAGTGCTAGCTAATAGGCTGAAATTGGTGCTGCCTTCTATTATTTCTTATAACCAAAGTGCCTTTGTTCCCGGGAGGTTAATAACGGATAATGTAATGATAGCTTATGAAGCACTACATACCATGTCTTCCAGGATGAGTGGTAAAAAGAGCTTTATGGTTGTAAAGGTAGATATGAGGAAAGCTTATGACAAGGTGGAATGGCCCTTCCTCGAGGCTATGATGAGAACAATGGGGTTTGACGAGAAGTGGATCACTCTTATAATGACTTGTGTGAAGAGTGTATCCTACTCGGTGCTGGTGAATGATCAACCCTTTGGAAAGATTCTCCCAACCCGTGGGTTGAGACAAAGGGATCCTTTGTCACCCTATCTCTTCTTGATTATGGCAGAGGGATTGAGTGCTTTGTTGTCCAAGGCGGGGTATGACAAAAGACTTACGGGGGTACCCATTGCTGCTGGTGGTTATCAGTTGAGTCATCTATTTTTTGCGGATGACTCTCTCCTGTTTTGCAGGGCGAATGCAGTGGAATGGTCCAATGTCACCCAGGTTTTGCAAACCTACGAGCGAACATTAGGGCAGCAACTGAACACGGCCAAAACAGCCATCTTCTTAAGCCGGAATACACATTCAGATTTTCGGGAATACCTCATCAACTTGGCAGGGGTGACAGTTACTTCAAGTTTTGATAAGTACCTTGGTCTTCCTGCGATGGTAGGTCGGTCTAAGAAGCAAACCTTTGCCAGTATCTGCAGGAGGGTGAAGGCGAAACTAGATGGGTGGAAGGAGAAATTCCTTTCCCAAGCAAGGAAGGAAATTTTGATAAAAGTTGTTGTCCAGGCACTGCCTACCTATTGTATGAGTGTTTTCAGGCTGCCTCAGACTTTGTGTAAGTCCCTAAACTCACTGATGAGCAAATTTTGGTGGGGGCACAAGACTAATCAAGGGCGAGTCCATTGGATGAGTTGGAAGAGGTTAGGTGCTCCAAAAAACAGGGGTGGTATGGGGTTCCGTGATTTGGAGGTGTTCAATTTGGCTTTGCTTGCAAAGCAAGGATGGCGATTGCTGTCCAATCCGGAGTCCCTGGTGGCTCGTATCATGAAAGCAAAATATCATCCGCGAGTGGATTTTATGGATGCAAAGTTGGGGAGTCGTCCTTCTTTTGTGTGGCGCAGCATCCTGAAGGCAAAGTCCATACTGCAAAATGGGATTGGTTGGAGGGTGGGAAATGGGGAAGATATAAAGATCTGGAAGGATGTTTGGTTGAATCCTCCTAAGAGTCGTTTACTACTGACCAACAACACAAATTGGCACCCTGAGTCAAGAGTTAGCAGCCTTATTGATCACAATTCAGGTTGGTGGAACTTAGACCTTATTCATAGACTTTTTGATCCTGGGGAGGCAGCAGATATTGGGAGTGTTGTGATTAGCCCTTTACTGAAAAAAGACAAAATTATTTGGAGAGGTTCACCTTCGGGTGTCTTCACTGTGAGAAGTGCATATCATATGGAGATGAGGAGAAGAGCCCAAGAAAAAGGTGAAAGTTCAAGTGTTGATGGTAATGAACAATTATGGAAGTTCATCTGGAGTCTGCCGACCACCCCAGTGCTTCGAAATTTTTGCTGGAAATTGTGTCATGACTTACTGCCTACAAAGCTCAACTTGTTCTCCCAAAAAGTGGTAGCTAATCCAATTTGTCCTATTTGCAATGGAGAACCAGAAACAATTTTTCAATGCCTCTGGAGCTGTCCAATGGCCGTAGGGATTTGGCAAGAAGGGAGTAGAAAGCTTCAGAAGATGGCTTGTGGGGATACAGATGGTAGGGGTTTGTTGTTGTTTTTCCAGGACAAATTAGAGTCTGAGGAGTTGATAGAAGCTCTGTCCATACTCAGGATGATTTGGCTTACAAGGAACACTTTTATTTTTGAGGGCAAACTTACTCCTCCTTCCCAAGTTATGGCTGCTGTGTACCAATCGATGGAAGGTTTCTCCCAAGCTATGAAGATTGAGGATAAAACAGGTAGAGCATTGGTAGGAGCCCCTCCCTTATGGACCAAACCTTCTCTTGGTGTTTGGAAAATTAACTGGGATGCTGCTATTTCAAAGGAGATGAACAGAATGGGCGTTGGGGGTGGTAATTAGGATGCAGCAGGTCTGGTGGTGGCGGCTCGGACGAAGGTGATTCTTTACATTACCGACCCTGGCGTAGCTGAAGCACTAGCTGCGTGGGAAGCTGTAGTTCTTGCTCGAGAGGTGGGGGGCAGTCGAATTGTGCTGGAGGGAGATTTGTCAGTCATAGTCTCAGCTCTTGGAACGAGGGAGTCGAGCTTCCGAGTCTATGGCCAAATTCTGGATGACATCAAGAGCCAGTTCTCTTTCTTCTCGTCGGTGGAGGTAAAACACGTTCGTAGAAATGCAAATCGGGCGGCACATGTACTGGCTAAATATGCTCTGTCACAACTGTTAAACAACACATGGATAACTGAATGTCCTTCTATTATCCAAAATGTTGTTGTAGCAGATTCTGAATGTACAACCTGATTGAATTTCAATAATATTGTCTGATATTCAAAAAAAAAAAAAAAAAAAAAAAAAAAACTCTTTGACCAAAATGGATATTCGTTTCCTCTACCTTAGTTGGTAATTTATTAAATTGGCAATATATATATTATTTACATTTTTTATTTTTTTGTTCAAGTTCGAATTAATTTCTCCCGTTCTCCAATTAACTCTATAAAGAAATTAATGATTTAATTCCATATTAAATGTTCCTTAAAATTAGATTAGAAGTAGAAGAAAATTCTAGAATGAAGGCACAAGAGTGGTTAGAAATACCCTTTCTTCCTTAAACGCCACTCAGACGAATCGGCCACTTCTTTCAGAGCTGCCTTCCATTTCTGCAACCTGTCATCCTTGAACCTTCCTTCAAGTTTAGCCAGTCCTTTTCCATAACTCTTTCTTTGAAGCCGTACTTCCGACGGATCTACTTTGTAAAACACCGGTAGAACGATCTGTTGCTTTGTTTTCTTACACTCAACGATCCTAATCAGCTCGTCCAAGCACCACGACGATGATGCATAGTTTTCAGACAGTACAACGATTGAAATCCTTGACTCATCAATGGCTTCTAGAAGTGCTCCCGAAATTTCCTCTCCTCTTCTAAGGTTGTCGTCGTCTATGTAGGTGATGATTCCCTTCTGAGTCAAAGCCTTGTGTAGATCGGCGGTAAATGTGTTGCGAGTATCTGTGCCTCTAAAGCTCAAGAACACATCGGAAGCCCATTGACGGGAAGAAGAAGAGGAAGAGGCTCCTTGGAAAGCCATGAAAGAAATCACAAAGAGAGAAGGCGTTGGTCACAGGCGTTAAAAGAAGGCTCGGAGACTTCTCGGCAGTCGGCATCTTCCTTCGTAGTCATGTTTGGTCATGGATCACATCGAAGAATCACCACCGAAAGCGAGATATGTGTTTGACTGAAGTACTGGACGATTGTCTATATTCTCGTTCTTCTTTGAAAGTTAGAAGGAAATTTCACTATCTATAAATAAAAATAAAATAAATAAATAAATAATAAAAGAAAGAAAGACGAAAATTTCACTCAAAAGAAAATAAAAAAAGTTAGAAGGAAATTTCTTTAATTCTAACGTGCATAATTTAAAATGTAGATTCACATGTTTTATTAATTTTATTAAAAATTATGTAAGAATTATATTTTTTTTTATTAAGAATAGGCGTTAATTTGAGTTAAAATAATAAAAATAATAATTATGGGATCGAAATTGGAGGAATATTTTGTTTGTTTGTGTGTTTTTGGATTTGATTTGAAATAGGGATTTCCCTTCAAAAGAAAAGAAAAAAAGGAAATAGGGCTTTGATGTGTTATAGAAGGGAAAATCAGAGCAAAACTAGGTATATATGCTTGGGAGCATTAGCCCCCAAAATTTTAAAATTGCTCCTAAATTTTATATTTTCATGAAATATTCATTTCAAAATTAAGCATTTACCCCCAATCTCACAAGTCACAAAGATGATTTTTAAAAAATTTAATTTTTATTTTTGAGCCTCACAAACTCAACTTTATAACTTTCTATGTTTTTTTATTAACACATTGTTTGATAAATTTGATCCAAAAGCAAATAAATGAACTTTATTCTAGCTCATATTAGTTTAAAAAGATGTCATGGAG
Organism: Alnus glutinosa; assembly: GCF_958979055.1. Classification (NCBI taxonomy): domain Eukaryota; kingdom Viridiplantae; phylum Streptophyta; class Magnoliopsida; order Fagales; family Betulaceae; genus Alnus; species Alnus glutinosa. The sequence goes on from NC_084889.1 coordinate 33,315,112, forward strand.
GTCGTCCAATGTTGTTCTCACATCAGAAAAATTAATAAAGAATAACCTAAGTTTAAAAATTCATAGCAGATTATAGTTAATTTAATGGGTTAAATATTATTTAATTCCCTCAACTAACTACAGTTTGTGATGTAACATCAGAAACTAACAACTCACATGATATAGTCCTCTAAACTACTAATTTGATCTGATTTAGGTCCCTCTGTCAGTCTTGGCCGTTATCTTTGATGGAAAATCAAATTTGACCATATGTTTTGAAAATACCCTTATTTTCATCACCCCTAAACTTTTTTAAAAAAAAAAAAAAAAATTATATATAGTTTTTTTTTTTTAATCCCGACAAAGGTAAAATGGGTAGAATTAGGTCAAATTAGTCACGTGCCACGCAAATGACCAATCTTCTTTTCTGTCCAAGATAAAAATAATAATAATAATAATAATAAAAAGATTTCTTTCTTTTATTTATTTATTTTTTTAAAAAAATATATATTTTTCTACTAATTAATCAATACAGAGGGTAATTTTGGTTTTTCAATAGTAAAAAATAAAGGCATTTTCGGAACATTTTAGTCAAATTTGATTTTACATCCAAGATAACGGTCAAAACTAACGAAGGGGGCTAAATCATATCAAATTGGTAGTTTAGAATATCATATCTTGTAAGTTGGTAAAAGTGCGATTTGAAATCACTCTCTAATTTTTTAAAAATCAATTTTTGTTGTTTAAGTTTTTTGCAGATTTGAAACCTGTCCCTCAGTGAGTTTTTCGTTCATTTTCGCAATTTCCGTTAATGTCACGTCAGCCTTTTCGCTACATCATCTTAAAATATTTTTTATTATTATTATTATATTATTTTAAAACTTAATTTTTTTATTTTTTTAACAAAAAATGGAAATCGGGGCAGCCACTCCTTAAGGCCGAGGGTGGTGCACAACCACCCCTTAGATGGATTTAGGGGTGGCACTGGCCACCTCTGCAGGCCACCCCTAAACCTCCATTTTCATTTTTTTAAAAAAATAAAATAAAATAAAATTTTTAGTTTTTAAATAATATAATACTTTAAGATAATGTGGCAAAAAGGTTGATGTAGTATTAACGAAAGTTGCGAAAATAAATGAAAAAAATCATAGAATGACTAATTTAAAATTCATGAAAAATTAAAACAGCAAAAATTGATTTTTAAAAAGTTAGTAATTTCAATTTGTGATTTTACCTATGAATTTATCATAGATTTTTCTTTAATAGAATGATTAGACATCCTATAACACTAAATTTCTTCTCATATTTATTGGATAATTGTTTCATTTCGTAATTCTTTATTTTGATGGTGAATTGAAATATTTGATCAACAACCTATGTATGTATGGATGATTCAAAGCACTTATTTCGAAGGGAGATGATACATTACCGTCCTCGTCCCCGTCCCCCATCGCCCTTTTATTAATTTTTTAATAAAAAAAATCAAAATATGTCATTTGATGTGATCATCAAAGGACATCGTTTGATTTTTTTAAAAAAATCAAAAAGGGGGTGGTGGGGGATGGTTTCTTGTCCCCCACAAACCGTTTCCCACGAAGAATTACTAATAATTTAGGCATGTAGTAATTTAAGTGTTCAGATAATCTAAAATCTATTTAGATATGTGAGTTTCATATAATGTCTTTCACATTATTTATCTAAATTGCTGACAATTCCAACAAATAATGTTCAAATGTTATCAATTTACTCATTAAGGTTATAAATGTTATCATGTAAATTATTTTGTCTACTTTTTGTCAATTTCTTAACGGTTATAATACATCGTACCCATAAAAAGATGACACATGTTATGTTTAATACAAAATAAAAAATTTATAAAAATAAAAAAGAAAAATATAAAAAATTATGAATATAAATATAAATATAAAAAACAAAAAGGAAAAAATTAAAATTAAAATTAAATCTTTTTATTTTTTGAGAGTGGTCAAATTGGCCTTTGATGGTTTGGTCACCCATTATAGGCAATCTAAGGGTTGTCCACACAACCCTTATAAAAATTGTTTTTCTTTTTGTTTTTTTGTTTTTATTAAAAGGGACACGTGTCGTCTTTCGATTGAACATGATGAGTGATAACCATTAAAAATTGAATAGATGATGGACATAGGGATCTATTTGATAATAGTTATAACCTTAGGGAGTAAATTGGTAACTTTTGAGCCCTAGGATTGATTTAATAAAAGTCCATCCATGCCTTAGGGACATTATAGATTTTTTTTTTTTTTTTTTGTAAATATAAAATAAATCATTGGTAAAATGAGCTTTTACAGATTACTCCTTATGATTTTTATTTCATTTTTAAAACCTTGTTTTTTGCAACTTTTAATTGTGTATTTCTGTGTGTTTTTTGTCCAAATAATTAACGCCCGTTAATGTCATGTCAATCCTTTTGTCACCTTAAATTAAAATAATAAATTAAAAATATTTACTGTTAAGATTTTAAATTTTTATAGTAAATAAAAAATATCATTTTAATATGACGTGGCATTGACGAATGTTACTAAATTCGACCGAAAACATATGTAAAGACCCAATTGAAAAAATAAAAAAAATAAAAATAAAAATTGAAAGGACAAAAAAACCTATGGAGAGTAATATGTAAAAGTGTGTTTGCTCGTGAATTTATTTTATATTTATCTCTTTTTTTTTTCCTCATTTAGCTGTTGGTATTAAAATATTATAGTCTTATTAGTAAGCTTTATTAATTAAATTCTAAGGATTATTTTCAAAGAACAAAAATTTCTCATTTACTTTAGCATGTAAGAAATTCTAAGAATTATTTTCAAAGAACAAAATTTTTTTCCGATCCAAGACATGTCTCATTTACTATGTAATAAATACATACATTTTTAATAACACGAGAACTGAACTCATGCATATGTTTTTTCAATACAATTTCTTTCAACTTTATTCGTATTATTAAAAAATTATGTATTTTTCAAATGCTAAATAGACATATAAAAGGAGAGGAAAACCTGGAAAACTGTGTGCTATTTGCGAGGGTTATTCACGTACAATTTTACCAAACTGCCCACCAACAGGCTCCAGATTCCAGAAGACTTCTCATTACAAAAAACTCACCGCTCAAAACACAGTCGAAGTACATTGAACTGGAAGAAGGGCGTTGATAACATCACCCGGCGCAAAAGCATCGGCACAAAGAATGGTGGCGACGAACCTGAAATCCGAGACGATGGCCCTGATGGAGAAGAGGAGCGCCATGGAGGCCGATATGGACGCCATCATAGGCCGCCTCTGCCAGCCCGGCGGCCCTGGCCTCTCCGGCGGTCTCATCGATTCCGAGGTGTTTTGTTTATTCTTTGTAAATTTTCTTTTTTGGTTGCCGAGAAATGGAAAAATAATATTTTCTGTTAGTTTTTTTTGTTTTCTGCTTGGATTGTTTGTTTCCGTAATCTGTAGAGCTAAAATTTGTTCGAATTAATTGATTTTTACTAGGACTCCGTTTGGTTGCTGAGAAAATTGAGTAAAAACCAAGGGAACACAATTCGCGTCTCACAATTTATTCCCCTTATATTGTAATAGAATAAAATCTCAACTAGGTGAATGCTAATATTTTTTGTTTCTTTCTAAAAAAAAAAAGTAGTTCTAGTATTCATTGGGAAATATAAGTTATACAGTGCAAGGTGCTGAGGATTTTGCTTACTTGCGACTAAATGGAGTCTTAGAGTATGGGAGTGATTGGTAGTGAATGGAAGTGGTTGTGGATTTTTACAATTTGGGGTTTTGTTGTTCGGTTTGATGTAGGGTTTTCCTCGCTCGGATATCGACATTCCAGTTGTGCGAGCAGAGCGGCATCGTCTTTCTGGTATGATGGTTTTTGTTGTATTTTGATCGAATTGTATCACGAGTCCGCATTATATATATGCAATCTATCTTTGTCTAGAATTATAACAAATAAGTAGGATTATAATGTAATCAGCATTATTAGATTTTTTTGAGAGTATTAATTGTTATGTTCTGTAATCTATTCATTCAAATATATATATTGGACAGTCCTCTATCTTAGTTGTTGTCTGTCATAATTAATTTGAGTATCTGGGTTCTCACGAGGGTTGTGGTGTGAGTGCCATTGTGCATGTTTTAACTTAGGAACTGTTACAAATATTATATGCATAGTCCCTCAAAAATATCAAGGTCTATTGTAAAGCACCTAATTTTAAAGCAGAGTAATAGTATTAATATGGGAGGGCCCTACTGTGATATTGACTATTCTTCATCCAACTTTCTCTTCTTTTTGTCTGTTATATGTTCGTTGAAGAAAAACTAGTTGTGGAGATCACAACTTCTTAATATTTGTAGTCAAGCAATCCTTGTTCAGATTATGTGCAACTGAAAGTGGCATAATTCAAAAACAGTTTGATTTAAGTGAATGCTTAGTATGCAACTGCCTGTTACTGCCATAGCAGCAGTACTAGTGGTGTTGCAATTTCATATTAGTAATTTTTCTGTTTTAATCATTGGTTTTTTTAATTTTTGTTTTCTTCTTTATTATGTGCAGAGCTGCGGAATGATCACAGGGAGTTAACAGAGAAAATAAATCGGAATATAGAAATTCTACACTCGGCAAGGCTTCCTTCTGGGTCTTCACCCCCCAGAGAATCAGGTAACTGGATGAAATAAATGTTATTCTATCCAGATCTGTTGATAGAAATATTTTGAAAAGAATTAGCAACTGATGTTGCTCAGTGAAACTTTATTGGTTGAAGACAGTAACTTATGTATTTTTCTTTTTTATTTTTTATAAGTAATTGAGATATCATTAAAAGCGTAAGGTGCCTTCAGGTACATAGAGAGTATAGAAAAGAAGCCACCTAACTAGTAGAAGCAAAAAGAACAAGACAATCATGATAACTAATCATCAAAAGAGAAACAAAAGCAGTTGTCCAAAGGTGTAGAGTATTGAAAAATAAAAATTTAATCTCGTCCAAAGTACTCTCACAGTCCTTAAAATTATCATTCATTTCCCTCCAAAGACGCCACAAAAGGCACAAACGCACCATTTTCCATTCAGCAACACTTCGAGTGCTGCCAACAGTCCACCAATAAGCATACAAGTCGACTACTCTATGCATAACCTAAGACACCCCAAATTGACTGATGAAAACACTCCACATAGCACAAGCAACCTCACAATGAAGAAAAAAGCGGTTCACAGATTCCCAATTCCTTTTGCACATACAACACCTATTAACCACAATGATGCACTGCTTCCGAAGATTGTCCATAGCAAGAATCTTTTTTAGGGTTACCGACCAAGCAAAAAAGACCACCCTCAACGGAGCATTAGTCCACCAAACACTCTTCCAAGGAAAACAAAAACCATCATTGTGACTCATGACATTGTAACATGATTTAACCCCAAACAACCCTCTTTTGGAAGGGACCCACTACAACTTGTCCTCGCCTTCCCATCTCACTCTCCCTAAATACAACACACTGAAGAACAAGGCAAAGACATCCACCTCCCAGTCTTGAGTTGCTCTAGCAAAGCTCTCGTTCTACTGAAGGGAACCTTTAAGAAGTTCCACATGACCCGCAACAAAAGCATTATTTGTGCATGCAATACCAAATAAACACAGGAAGGCTTTCTTAAGGGCCAAATCTCCACACCATAAATCATGCCAGAATCTAACCCTAGAGCTATCTCTCACCTCTAACCCATCAACTTATGCATATAAAAGGAATTAGATGACATGTTCTCACTTACCAAAGATGTGGAATTTGTAGCCTCCATATGGATATTGAATGAGCAATGGGTTAACTATAGTTTGCACCTGATGAGTGCTTGCTATTGGTGATACCCTTCATTTAGATTTTTGAGCCAATATTCTGAAATATTGACGTACTTATGCAAAGTTTGGATGCTTGCTGTAAGCCAGATGTTCAATGTTTTTCAGATAGGCTTTGTTTTATTTTTTTATTGTCTAAGCTGTGGTTGACATTCCATGGTTTCTTGAAAATTTTGTAATGACTTGCAACTGTTAAGCCTAACAGTAAGCTTTTTATTGTTGGTAGTTGTGTCGTAGACATTCCATGGTTTCTTTGTCTGTTAATTTGAACTACTGATGTGGAACACCCAGCCTCTAATTTTATTTAGGTTTTTAATTCTGTGTATTAATTTATGTTTTATTTTATGATTTATTTATTTTGGTAATTCAATAAATGGGCGTTGCTCTAGGCTATGTTAGGCAAGAAAATAAACTATGTTAGGTAAGTAATAAACGGGCGTTGCCCTAGGGTTTTTAGTCGAGGTCTATTTAAACATGTTTGTAGTCCAATGAAAGGCACTTTTGAGATGGAATAAAACTGTTGACAAATCGGGTGTTGCCCTCCCCCTCCCTTTCTCTCTCTCTCTTCCTTCTTTCTAAGGCTTTCTTTTCTCTTTCTAGGCTTTTTCTGGCTTCTTCTCTCTCTAGTTTCTCTTCCGAGCTTCTTCCCCCCATTCTTTGGCTTCATTCTCTTCTCTCTCCCAGCTTCTCCCTCTCTTTCTCAAAGCTTTCTTCTCAAAGTGCTTTCGTCCTACATCAACTACTCTTTCTGAATTCTAGTCTGCAGTTTTGTCTCGTAGTGCACGTGTGTGCATTCACATATGGGGGCATGATCATTAGTCTTCTTGTTTTTTTTTGATTCTATGACATGTCTAATTCAATCACTTGTAATACAGATTATGTGTTTTGCAGAAACTACATATATTTTGTTCTTTATGTGCTTCAAAATGATGTCAAAATGGTTTTACAGGATAAGAAAATGGTTTTTCACTGTTTCACTTGGAGATGGAGAAATTTATTTATTAATGCATCTTACTTGATCAAAGTCTGCAATTCGGAAAACCTGTTTAATTTGCATTTGAAAGTATTGTATGTATCTAGCTTGACATGGTGAGCTACTGTTTATGGTAGGGTTCACCTGTTTAGCCAAGGCAGGTTTGATTCTGGTTGCCATTTTTTAGTTTTAAATGCCCACATCTAGTTGTTAACCATTATTGTTTGCTGGTTATGGATTTTTCATTTATCTCAAATATAGGGTACATCTTTAATCTATCAATATATAACTGAGAATGGTTTTCCTTCTGAACTGTGAAGTTCTCTAACTTCTATTTTTTTATTCTTGTCTTTGTAAAACTGGGGCTCAAAGTATTGTGTCTACTAGAATGAAGAAATGATATTTCCCTGTTCTTTTCTCTCTTTGTAGCTAGATTTCTCTTGTACACTTTCTATGTACTCGGGTTGCGCCTTTTGCTTTTAATGATATTTCGATTACTTACAAAAATAAAATAAAAAATGAAGCAGTGATATCTTGTATGCAACAAATTGACTCCCTTTTTTGCCTGATATGCAAGGGAATGATGATGGGTTAAACAACCAAAACTCACCATTTGTTAGTGCTGTTCCATCTGCATCATCACACAATGTTCTTTTGAGAGAATCTCCCAATGCTATGGATGTGGATCTGATTGTCAGTATACCGTATGCAATTGTTGACGAAATAGCTGATGCATCACCAGCAGCAGAGGATGGTTTACAGCTGGGAGATCAGATTGTCAAATTTGGGAATGTTGAAGCTGGCGAAAATTTGTCACAGAGGTTGGCGTCTGAAGGTCAGACAAATCAAGGTCGTGCAATACCTGTAGTAGTTAAGAGGCAGGGTGCACTGATCAACTTAACAGTGACACCCAGAACATGGCAAGGCAGGGGACTTCTGGGGTATGTCTGCCCTCTCCTTTAGTTGTGCTCTACTCTATATAAATTTCAGTGCAATCTTATTTACAAATGCCTTCAGTCAAAGAGTGCTGGTTATCATTTCTCAAAATGTTAATATGTCCTGTAAGCAATTACAATAAATAAAACTTTTCTTCTGGAATGATTTTAGTGGCTTATTTAGGATTCATTATAATAGAGTTACAATACATAGGGAAGATGATGATATATTATCATGTGGAATAGATATTCAGAAGATGGTGATATCATTGCAAAATTGACAAATATATTTCCTTAATAATATAATACGTAGAGTAGTTAGCAACAAAAAATGAAGAGAGGTTGTTTTTTGTGGCCGACTATACTTGCAAGTTCAAATCTATTTCTATATGGAATGAAGTTATTGAGAAGGTGGAATGAAGGTTAGCTAGTTGGAAGAAACTTTATTTATCCAAGGGTGGTAGGGTGACGTTGATTCACAGTACTCTTTTTACCATTACTACGTATTATTTATCTTTGTTCCCTATTCTTGTGAGTGTAGCTAAGAAACCGGAGCGGCTTCAAAAGGAGTTTCTGTAGAGTGGTATGGGTGATGAGACTAAATTTCATTTAGTCAATTGGCATCGAGTTTGTACTCCAATCAAGGTCGGTGGACTGGGAGTTTGTAATGTTATTAATTTTAATCAAGCCTTATTGGGGTAGTGGATTTGAAGGTTTTCTCAGGAGCGCGATGCTTTGTGGAGATTGGTGATTGAGGTGAGGTATGTGAGTGTGAGGGGAGGTTGGTATTCATTACTTCTTGTGACGGGGCCTTATGGTGTCAGTGTTTGGAAGTTTATTCGCGGGGGGGGGGGGGGGGGGGGGGGGGGGGATAATGTTACCAAGTATTTGCGTTTTGAGGTGGGTGATGGGTCTCATATTCGCTTTTGGCATGATTTATGGTGTGGGGACTGGCCTCTCAAGCTCTGTTATCCAGCTTTGTACACTATTGCGCGTTCTTCTGATGCTTGGGTGGGGGATAATTTTTCTGTGGTAGGAGGCGTGGTTCATTGGAATGTTCTCTTTAAGTGCTATGCTCAGGATTGGGAGGTGGAGATGGTGATGTCCTTCTATAAACAGTTATACTCTATTCAGGTCCGGCATGGGAAGGTTGATAGGGTGGTGTTGATTCTTTCTAAGAGGAGGAATTTTGAAGTAAAGACTTTCTATAAAGCATTAGTTTGTCACGAGACGGCTTCTTTTTCTTGGAAGGGTATATGGCGTGTTAAAGGTTCAAAGCGGGTGGCATTCTTTGTTTGGACAGCGGCTTTAAGAAATATTTTAAACTCATGGCAATTTGCGTAGGCGTGGTATTGTGGTGGTAGAGTGGTGTGTTATGTGTAAGAAGCATGAGGAATTCGTTGATCACCTTCTTCTTCATTGTGATGTGGCATGGGTTGTTTGAAGTTCTTTTTATAGCTTGTTCAGGGTGGAGTGGGTTATGCCTAGTAGTGTCTTGGATTTATTGAGTGGTTGGGGCACTTTGCTGGGTCGTGGTCCTGTTAACCGTATTTGGAAGCAGGTTCCTTTATGTGTTTTGTGGAGTTTGTGGCATGAGAGCAATTCTAGGCTTTTTGAGGATGTGGAGGTACCGGTTAAGGCTCTTTGTAGAAATGTGCTTAATATGTTATATCTTTGAGTATTGGCGCATAGCCTGGGGTAGTATGTCATTCACGGATTTTTTACTTTTTTGTTCGTTTCTTTCCTCTGATTAGGGACATTTTTGTATACTTCCTGTGTATTAGGGTTGCGCCCCTCTATGCTCTTTAATGAATTCTTACTTACCAAAAAAAAAAAAAAGAATTGGATAGTTTTTTTTTTTTTTTTTTTTGACTGGGGGTCCAAGCAAATAGTATGTTAATTTAGTCCATGGCTAGCAAACAAATTTAATGCAATTTAGTCCATGGGTGACCCTTTACGCTTTAAAGAATTGGCTGGTGATTGTTCTTTCTGTTATTTATTTTGTGAAGAAATCTCTTGGTGACTTTATGCAAATTTCTCTGTTCGTTCTTTTTAGGGGTTTTCTTGTATACTTCTCGTGTATAAGGGTTGCGCCCCTTTGCGCTTTTTAATAAATTGCAATTACTTATCAAAAAAAAAAAAAACATATCCCCAACGAAACAAACTAAGGGAACACTTCTAAGCATTCAAATTCACATTTCTTTAAAATTGCTCTGAATGCACTGTATGTTTTAGACTGATTCCCAGCTTGCAAATATTGCTTGGAGACATTCCTTTCTTATTTTTCTTCTGTTTATTTTGGCAATTGTAATTCCTTTAGTTTCTTGGCATTGGTTATGCCATTTCGATACTATGCTATTAATGTTCAAGATGCTTTTGGAGTATAAATTCAAGTACTAGTGTTCCCAGCATCAAAATACTCAGAAATGAAACATTGACCTTGTGATCTTGCTGAAATACCTGTATATATAAGAATGGACTGTTACTTATCCTATTGCACGGTTTGGTCGATGAGTAGATATATTCTTTTTTAAATTTCTTTTTAGTTATTTCTATCTTTTCAGTGGCCAGAGGGAGCATGCTACCCATGAACTCACTAACTATTAGGTTATGTTTGGATGCTTGCAGATGCCATTTCCGGCTCTTATAATATCAGTTCATTACATGGAGGTGGAACTGCAGAACTTGGGAGTTAAATTTTGTGTTGTATAAGATGATAATATCATGTAGACCGTTGTCTTTTTAAAGACAATTTGCATATCATAACTAATGTTGATTAACTTGCATTCTGATGGACTCCGGGACATTGAACTTTCTGTAGGGTGTCTTTGATGTCCTAGGGTTTGATTTGTGCAATTTGTTTCACCTTTTCTTTCTCCCCACTCTTTTGAGGGAGTCCCATTTGTTTTGCATAGCATTGTAAGGTAAACAATTCTATCGTGGGGGCACTAAAGTAAAGGGAGATCTCACCACACTGATGGCATGGATTTTATTAGAGTTTTTAAGAATTCTTGCTTACCTTTTTTAAAAAAAAAAATCGATGCCCAATGATGATCTCTTTCATTTTCTGTCATGATTGTTTTTATTTTCTGCAAAGACCCTTTTATGATGACAGAGAATGGAGTTATTTAATATGCCACATCCGAGCATATCCATTGTATTACTATTGTCTTTTCATGTTGATGGATTGTATGCCTTTCCCTATCTGCCTCTGTTGATTCTGTTTTCTGTTTTTATTCATAGCTCACGGGTTAAGGGAAACCATCGTCCCAAGAAGTAGATCTTGAAGATGGATTTGCCCCAATAGTTCAAGGACTCTCTCTCTCTCTCTCTCTCTAAAAAAAAAGAAAAAAGATGAGTAGGAAGTGAAACTACCTGCATTTGATTTTTTGATTTTTTTTTTTTTTTTTTAATTAGGAATAATACTAGAGACCACACTTTCATTTCACTGCTATCCGATTCTGTTGATGTTACAGTGTCAATCAATCATTGAATTTTATTTTGTGTAACAATAGTTGATTGGGAAACAGATCCTCCCCATTTCAAATTAAACGGGGAGGAGCAGGTCCCTTATTTTATATGAGGCAAAATAGTCATTTCACCTTTTGGGACTATTTTACCCTTTATAAAATAAGGGATTGGCTCCTCTCAATTTTATTTGAAATAGAGAGGACCCTAATACTAGTTGATTGGTGTTGCTACATCAACAGGGTGAGGTAAAAGTGTGGCTTTTAATATTACTCTTTAATCAATCATGGTGAAGAAAAACCTTGTACTTGTGGTATTTCATAAAATTATTATTACATTTATTCAGTAAAGGGTAGATTACAAAAGTGTCACGGGTGTTCGGTTTCACATTGTTTATTATTTTGTGAGATTGAGCTTCGTAAATAATTTTAGAAAGTTTAAATTACAATGCCAGTAATCATTTTCTGGATTGTAAAAGCAAAACATTGCTTTGCACATAAGTATTGGAAGAAAGTTTCCCGTCTGTTCATCATAAATTAATTTTTTAACTTCTTAACAGTGAAATTCTTTCTTTTCACACATGCAAGTGAGTTTTCTATTTGGGTTTATAATAAAGTCCCAATTAAGAAGTACCAACTAAGGGTCATAGGTTTAAAAACAAAGTGCCTACTGTTCTTGCTGATTCAAAGCTGATTGGGTTCTTCGATAGATTTGTTTTCATTCATCCCTCAGTCGTGTACAAAGTTAAGGTTTCTCTCGGCTTTGTCTGTTAATGCTTTTTTTATTTTTGTTTTTATTTTCAAAATAAAAATATTAATAAATAACCTAAAATACAAAATACTTATAAAATATTCAAAAATATTTTTATATTTATGCCACATCAAAATGCTTTTTTAAACAACAAAAAAAAAAAAATCATATAAAAAGCATTAACAAATGGAGTGTGGCCACTGACTAGTTTTCTTTTGTACCCTTAATGCCGTGTACTATGGACCTATGGGTTTCCCTCAAACTGGGTATTGCGTATGGAGAAAGAAAGGAAAGTTGTTTGGGCTTACTCGGCCAACTCGGATTCAGAGCTAATGTTTCTTTAGAATAAGCCTTTTTTTTTTTTTTTTCCTGAGAAAATAATAGAACAAAACAAAACAAACAACACTAAAAGGAAGGAAAAGAAAAGGAGAGGCGTGGAGGTTAATATATAGGGCCTACAACAATAGGAGGCAATGAGGAAATTCTTTTATATTGGTTAATAGAGACGGTTCATCTAGCAAAGTTTTGTGCAAATCAGACCATCAATTTTTCCGAAAGGCCCAAATTGGATTTGTTTGATAACTTTTTCTTTTTTCATTTTAAAACAAAAAATATTAACAAACAATTCAAAATACAAAATACTATGTTGGAATTGAGTCGTATAGCTTCTCATCTGTTATGGCTCGGCCCCTTTATGGCAGATATTGGTGCACAAACTCCTTTCTTCTATATTTTCAAAGAAAGAGAATTCATATATGATCTATTTGAAGCTGCCACTGATATGAGAATGATGCATAATTATTTTCGTATCAGAGGAGTAGTGGCTGATCTACCTTATGGCTGGATAGATAAATGTTTGGATTTCTGCGATTATTTTTTTACAGGAGTTACTGAATATCAAAAACTTTCACAAACCTCCCTTCTTCTTTTCTATTGCAATTTAAAACTGTTTTTTTTTTTTTTTTACTTTTTTGTTATGTCAAAAACACTTTTCAAACAAAAAGCAAAAAACATAATCTAAAAAGTATTACTAAACAGAATCATCATCTTATCCTTTTTAAAATACTTGGAAAAAAGAAAAAGAAAAAGAGACCGGTGTAAAGATTTTGACAATTAAACTAATTTGACCAAAGATGAGATACGAAGAGTGAAAATAGAAGTTAATGATCTTGGAAATCTACCTGCTTTGACTCCAAGGGCGAGAACAAAGGAAGTGGGTGAGTAAATAAATTGATTAAACTTCTCAAAGGGGATAAAGTAAAAATTAACTGTGATTAGCTTTCCAGGTGCTTCTCCCCTATCCCCATCATGTGCTACTCCAATATCTTCCAGATTTTGAAGGCCTCCTCTTGTTAATGCTTTTCATATGGGACTTAAATTTCCTTGAAATCAGGATGGAGAAATTTCTTTTATTTCGGTTTATAAAATTGTTATGTGTTTTTGAAATATATGAGAAAAACGTGCTTTTTTTTTTTTAAGTTTTATTAAAAAAGTAGACTGTTATATGACTGTCATACAACTAGCAATCATAAAATAGTATGTGGTCTACTAAATATCATAACTTATTAAAAAATCTTATGTTTCTCACATGTTGATTAAAAAGAGTACTACTTCTCTTCGTGCCTATTTCACACATGCTAACGTAGCATATTTTAAGTGGCTGATATAATTGTTTTTTCTTTTTAAATATGGAAGTCACTTAAAACAAATCACATCGGCTCGTATGAAATAGATGTAATAAATAAGTATGAAGAGTAAGTAAAATTACTCAATTAAAAAATCTTGTGTTTTCACGTATTAAGAGACACATGACAATTTTATCAAATGTGTTTGAGAAAATTATTTCAACCCAGGTCGGAGGAAATTCTTGAGAGTGCGTTTTGTTTTGTTTGAAAAATTATTTCGATATAACAAAAATTTAGTTTTAAGTTTTTCGTAAATATTTTATGTTTTGGGTTCTTTCTAATAAAGAGAAGAGAAATGAGAGGTAAAAAAAAAAAAAAAGACCAACAAAAAGATAAAAATGACCATAAATTTTTTTCAATATTACAAAAATGTCCATATAAATTCAGAAAAAAAACTATAATTTTTTTTTTAAAAAAAAAAAACATAAAAAAAGAAACTGAAAATTATAATTTTTTTTATAATTAATAATTTTTATTTTTTTAAAAATTAATAATTTTATGAAGGGTATTTTTGTCACTAAAAAAAATATTAACAAGTTTTGATAGTTTAAGGGTGGACGTTGACACAATTAACAGTTTCAAGAATATCGACAATGAAATAATGGTCCGAGAGGATTACGTTTACTTTTTTTCATAAAACAATTACAAACAAACTCTCTCTCTCTCTCTTTATATATATATATATATATATATTTTATTATTATTTTTTTGTCATGACTCGAACTTACGACAAATGATATACCTTTCTTTTCACTTTTGTTCATTCACTGCTTAGCTTTTCTTTTTCTTTTTTTCACTTTTGTTGTTTCACCAGACTGAGGATTAGTCAATCAGATCATCAGAGTTCACAGGGCATCTTCACTTCCAAGGCTCCAAAAATCTTGATGTGAAACCTCAAGGAACATGGGTGAGAATCTGTCTATTTTTTTTTCTCAAGAAAAAGCATGACATAAAGATTAAAAGCAAGGGAATAGAAAAATGGATTGAAAAACTGTGATTCTAATTTTACTAATAAATCTAAAACTGTAAACAACTTTAAAGGAAGAATACTTGAGAGTGATGACAACTAGGAGAACTTCTCTTTTCCTATTTGGGGAACATATCCCTTGTGATTTCTATTTTGAGTAGACTTTGAGAATAAAACCTACCTTTCTCATGATTTTCTTTCTTATAATCTTCCCTTTGTGGTTTGCGCATATTTGATACCGACAAAGTTTTGCTTTAAATTAGGTTTAGAAGTAGATTTTTTAACTCGGTATATTAAATTGACAATGTAATTCTTCCATGCCTTTCTAATTATGCAGGTAAAAATTATATACTTCGTTATTTCTTTAAAAATGCAATGAAAATCACATGTTTTAAGGATATATATATCAATTTAATAGATTAGTTCTTCCAACTAAATTTGAAGGAAAACTTTGTTCGACACCGATAGTTCCTGAACAATTTTTTAATTTTTAATTTTTTTTACCAGGAAAGAGACAGTTCTAAGAAATTCAAATTGGAACTGTATTGCTCCCAAATCCAAAGACAGAGACCTTTCCGTTATTTTCGCCCGTGGGGAAACAATAAAAAAAAAGACCCATATGTGAATAGTGCAATGCTGATCACAAATGGGTGAAAAATTTATTTTACATTTAGTTAACATAATCTAATGGAGTGTGTTTTTAACTTTTTGTTTAGCTATGTTAGCCTAAAGTTATAAATAGTTAACCCATTGGAAATGCTCTTAGGCTCTTAGCTTCGTTTTGTTAATATTTTTTGTTTTTTTTTTAAAAAAAAGTTTTTTGTGTGACATAAAAGAGGTGAAAATGGTTTTAAATGTTTTTGTAGTTGGTTTGTGTTAATGCCTTTATTTTAAAAAGAGAAAACAAAATGAAAAAGAAGAAAGTGTTATAAACAAATGAATTAGAACAAAATTGAAGCTACTTACAACTAGCTATGCTATATAAAACTTAATTTTATTTCTTTAAATTCCAATAATAGACTTGTTCAATCTATTTATTTATATCATAAGTATCTAATTATTATATGATGCCATATAACATATACTATATTTGTATATTGTGTTTTAAAATAAGGTAAGACCAAATGTACATCCTACGCAAAACTAAATTAGGATCAAAATTACTCACCATAAATTGTACTTAAAAGCATGTAAAAGAGTTGACTATCCAATAATCGAAATCTAATTGCATTTCACACCAACTAAACTCACTATATGATGCGCATGCTAGCAGCCTAGCACTCCACCAACTAAAATATGGCATGTAATTATAGGGGTTAAATAATTAATTGGTACCTGAGTTTTACGTTTTTAAATTTAGTACTTTAGTTTTGTTTTATATCATAAGTGATACTTGAATTAAGGGTAAAAACCCATTTGGTATCTATGTTAAATTTTCCGTCCAAATTTTAACACATCGTCATTTGTCAATCACTGAGGTTGATATGTGATACTATATTAAATAAAAAAAAATTAAAATTGAAAAAAAGAAAAAAGAAAAAGATGAGGGGTGGCTCAGCCACCCCTTTTGCCCGGTTTAGGGCGATCAAACCACCCCATGACAAAAAAAAAAAATTTAAATTAAATTAAATTAAATTAAATTAAATATTAATAATAAAATAAAATTTAATGGGTTTTGACCATCAGCCACCCCCTTTGCCCGGTTTAGGGCGATCAAACCACCCCATGACAAAAAAAAAAAAAAATTAAAAAAAAAAATAAAATATTAATAATAAAATAAAATTTAATGGGTTTTGACCATTTGGGGTGGCCGAACCACCCCCATGGCTACTCCCAAGGGTAAACTCTCAAATTTGTTTTGATGGGTTTGGCCCTAGGGGGTGGTTCGGCCACCTCCAGACAGGCCGCCCTGGGGGTGGCCGAACCACCCCCATGGCCCTAGGGGGTGGTTCGACCACCCCCTAGGGCCAAAACCTATAATTTTTTTTTTCTCCCATGGGGTGGCCGAACCACCCTCATGGCCGAACCACCCTCCATGAGGGTGGTTCGGCCACCCCTCTTCTTTTTTTTTTTTTTTTTTTTTTTTTTTTTTTTTTTATATAGTGCCACATGTCAACCTCAGCAGTTGACACGTGGCGATGCGTTAAAATTTGGACTGAAAATATAAGAGAGGTACAAATGAGTTTTTACCCCTAATTCAGGTACCACCTATAATATAAAACAAAACTGAGGTACTAAATTTAAAAACACATAAAACTTAGATACTAATGAGATATTTAACCCTAATTATAATAAAGAAGTATTTTGCTTTTAAGGTCCATTAGTCTTATAAGGACTGGATTCTTTCTAATTAGGGTTAAATATATTTTAGCCTCTCAAACTACTATCCTTTTTTTGGATGGCCCCCCAAACTACCAATGCTTAGATTCTGACCCCCTAAACTACCACTTTCTGATTTTTTGGCACCATCCGTCCATTTATGCCGTCAATTCTAACAGAAATTGGGTCATGTGCACGGCACGTGACCTTTTTAGTCCAAAAATTCGAAAAATACCCCTCATACACTTTGAAATTCTCACGGTAAAAGGAGAGGTATTTTCGGGTTTTTGAGCTAAAAGGGTCACGTGCCGTGCACATGATCAAATTTCTGTTAGAATTGACGGCATAAATGGACGGATGAGGCCAAAAAATCAGAAAGTGAAAGTTTGGTGGGCCATCCGGAGAAAGTGTGGTAATTTGAGGGACTAAAA
Source organism: Alnus glutinosa (assembly GCF_958979055.1). Lineage (NCBI taxonomy): Eukaryota > Viridiplantae > Streptophyta > Magnoliopsida > Fagales > Betulaceae > Alnus > Alnus glutinosa. Next base: position 33,332,486 of record NC_084889.1, read on the forward strand.
TATATTTAACCCTTCTAATTATTTGTCCTTTACAATCGGATAGACAATTATAATGGGTTTCAATAAGACTCACATATTTAGTCTCATTGAAGATTTCTCGCAATTATATAAACTCCATGCAATTTAAGCACGAAAATTGTAGAAAATTGAAAACTCGATACACTAAATTGAGAGGTTTAAAACTTTGAAGAGATCTGAAAGAAATTACAAAAATGATAAAAATTCAGGAGAGTTGAATTAAAATTTTCCCTTTAGATTACCTAGAGTGATTTTTTTACTCAAGAACGAATAAGATGGCTTTGTCTCTCTCTAGCTAAATCCAATATGCTTTCTAGCAACCCATAAAAATATCCTTTATCCTATTGATTCATTAAATTACCACAAATCTCATACCTGCCTCATTAGATGGTTCATTAAATTAATCACCACCCACATTAACTATTTATTATACATAAATCTTCGGGTTGACAATTCTAAGTAGACTTTAGAATTTAGATAAACTAAGTGCTACACTTACTAATTTTTTTAACTTCTTTTAAAAAATTTGATTTCTAAATGATGTGTCAATTATGATTAAAATTTACTATTTTTAAAAAAGTGGACAGAAAAGAGCAGACGTAAGAACTCGGGTCAAGGCTCAGCGTAACTAAGAGAGCCATCACTTGGGAATGGAGGGGTTACCGTCTCATCGGACGTTGACACATAACTTGTATCATAAGTATCTAATTATTATATGATGCCATATAACATATACTATATTTGTATATTGTATTTTAAAATAAGGTAAGACCAAATGTACATCCTACGCAAAACTAAATTAGGATCAAAATTACTCACCATAAATTGTACTTAAAAGCATGTAAAAGAGTTGACTATCCAATAATCGAAATCTAATTCCATTTCACACCAACTAAACTCATTATATGATGCGCATGCTAGCAGCCTAGCACTCCACCAACTAAACTATGGCATGTAATTATAGGGGTCGAATAATTCATTGGTACTTAAAGTTTACGTGTTTTTAAATTTAGTACTTCAGTTTTATTTTGTATCATAGGTGGTACCTGAATTAAGGGTAAAAACCCATTTGGTATCTATGTTAGATTTTCTGTCCAAATTTTAATGCCTCGTCACTTGTCAATCGCTAAGGTTGATATGTGATACTATATAAAATAAAATAAAAAAAAAATTAAAAAAAAAAATTAAAAATTGAAAAAAAGAAAAAAGAAAAAGATGAGGGGTGGCGGGCGATTTAGGGCGATCAAACCACCCCATGGCAGAAAAAATAATAAAAAATAATAAAAATAAAATAAAATATAATGGGTTTTGACCATTGGGGGTGGCCGAACCACACCCAAGGGCAAACTCTCAAATTTGTTTTGATGAGTTTGGCCCTAGGGGGTGGTTCGGCCACCTCCAGACCGGCCACCCCCAAGGGCCGAAACCTATAATATTTTTTTTCTCCCATGGGGTGGCCGAACCACCCTCCATGACGGTGGTTCGGCCACCCTAGACCTGCCAAGGGGGTGGCTTAGCCACCCCTCTTCTTTTTTCTTTTTTTCAATTTTAATTATTTTTTAAAGATTTTTTTTTATATAGTGCCACATGTCAACCTCAGCAGTTGACACGTGGCGAGGCATTAAAATTTGGACTGAAAATATAAGAGAGGTACCAAATGAGTTTTTACCCCTAATTCAGATACCACCTATGATATAAAACAAAACTGAGGTACTAAGTTTAAAAACACATAAAATTCAGATACCAATGAGATATTTAACCCTAATTATAATAAAGAAGTATTTTGCTTTTAAGGTCCATTAGTCTTATAAGGACTCGATTCTTTCTAATTTGGGTTAAATACATTTTAGCTTCCCAAACTACTACCCTTTTTCCGGATGGTCCATCAAACTACCAATGCTTAGATTCTGGCCCCCTAAACTACCACTTTCTGATTTTTTGGCTCCATCCGTCCATTTATGCCATCAATTCTAACATAAATTGGGTCATGTGCACGGCACGTGACCCTTTTAGCCCCAAAATTCGAAAATACCCCTCATGCATTTTGAAATTCCCATGGTAAAGGGAGGGGTATTTTCGGATTTTTGAGCTAAAAGGGTCACGTGCAATACACATGATCAAATTTCTATTAGAATTGACGGCATAAATGGACGGATGAAGCCAAAAACTCAGAAAGTGAAAGTTTGGGGGGCTATCAGAAAAAATTGTGGTAATTTGAGGGGCTAAAATATATTTAACCCTTCTAATTATTTGTCCCTTGCAATCGGATAGACAATTATACCGGGTTTCAATAAGACTCACATATTTGAACATGTGAGTCTCATTAAAGATTTCACGCAATTATATAAACTCCATGCAATTTAAGCACGAAAATTGTAGAAAATTAAAAACTCGATACACTAAATTGAGAGTTTTAAAATTTTGAAGAGATCTGAAAGAAATTACAAAAATGATAAAATTCAGGAGAGTTGAATTAAAATTTTCCCTTTAGATTACCTAGAGTGATTTTTTTACTCAAGAACGAATAAGATGGCTTTGTCTCTCTCTAGCTAAATCCAATATGCTTTCTAGCAACCCATAAAAATATCCTTTATCTCTATTGATTCATTAAATTACCACAAATCTCATACCTGCCTCATAAGAAATGGAATTAATATGTGGGTGATAAAGTTAGATGGTTCATTAAACTAATCACCACCCACATTAACTATTTATTATACATAAATCTTCGGGTTGACAATTCTAAGTAGACTTTAGAATTTAGATAAACTAAGTGCTACACTTACTAATTTTTTTAACTTCTTTTAAAAAATTTGATTTCTAAATAATGTGTCAATTATAATTAAAATTTACTATTTTAAAAAAAGTAGACAGAGAAGAGCAGACGTAAGAACTCGGGTCAAGGCTCAGCGTAACTAAGAGAGCCATCACTTGGGAATGGAGGGGTTACCGTTTCATAGGACGTTGACACATAATTTGAAAACCAATTTTAAAAAAAAAACAAAAAAATGGAAAGAATAATATTTTTTCTTTAGATAATAGAACAAAAATTAAAACTTAAAAATAAAATCCAAAACCAGACATAACCAGTAAAAGACTGCTCAAAACCGGCACTCCCGGTTGCCTCCCAATAAACATTAAACAAAGCCAAAGCCCAATCTTCACTTTCACTCTCTGTCTTTCACTCATTTGCTCTTTAAAAGTCTTTCTCTCTCTCTCTCTCTTAACAATTTTCACAGAAAATTTTGCAATTCCTGTGTCTTTGATCGAACACCCAAATACCCTCTTCGCCAATTCGTATCAATTCCTAATCTTACTTTCCCACATTTTCTCTCGAACTTTTCCTTCCATTTTCTCGGGAAAAAAGAAGGTAGGTGTACATGACCTGCACACTGCAGTCGCCAAGGTGTCAGCTTTTTCTCTCCATGTGAGTGGCGCCTGAAAACGACGCAGTTTCAACTTTTCCTGAAGCTATCGTTTCTCACAATGCGCAGGGGAATCTCAGTCTTTCGAGGCTCTTGGAAGCTCATTTTGAATATACAATAAAAAGCTATTTTTTTTTAAGACACTGTATGTGAACCCTAGTTTTGGTCAAAAAGGGTAACCCATTTTGCTGAGTTTGATGGAGTTCGTGTTCGTGTTTGTAAAACCCGAAGTGCGTATTGTTTTCTAGGGTTTTGGGCTGATTTGAAATCTGGGTTTCAGAGAAAAATGGGGGGTTTCGTGTTGTGGGATTTTGATGGTTTTGAGGTTTTAGTACTTAAACCGAGTGATTTTGAATGAACCTTAGGATTGGTGGGGCTGTAAAAATTGTGGAATTGAAGGGTGGAAAAGTGAGATCTGTGTTGGGAGCTTGAGGGGGCCAGGTCAATGAATATACCTAGAGGAAGTGAGAATTTTATATTTTTCTAATGGATTTTGGTTTCTAGGGTTTTAGGAGTGATTTTGAGCGTCAAACGATCAGAAAAAATGTGTGTTTCCGAGGATTTTGCTGGTGGGTTTTGGATGATTTTGAGAGATGGTTTGGAAGTTTGAGGATTTGAAAGAAACTCCACAAGGTGGCTGGTACAATTGGGAAATTTGGTTGAATTTGAGCTCAAAAAGTTGGGATCTTTGGGTTGAACCAAAGGAGGAGTTCTATTTTATCAATGTCGGGAGCTCCAAGAGTGAGGTCTATGAATGTGGCTGATTCGGAGGAGGCGAGGCCAGTGCTTGGTCCTGCCGGGAATGGGAACAAGACAGGGTCGTTGAGTGCACGAAAACTTGGCTTGAAACCATTGAGAAAGGTCGAGAAATCGGCTGGGGAGGCTACATTGGCCGAAGATAAGAAAGCCCGAATCTCGTCTACTGTTACTACTTCCTCCCCTCAGCTGCATTCTGCCAATGTTCCTACAGTGCTTCGCCGGCACGAGCAGTTGTTGCATTCCAATTTGTCATTAAATGCTTCGTGTTCCTCCGATGCTTCTACGGATTCTTTTCATAGTCGGGCGTCTACTGGCAGGTTGATTCGATCGAATAGTGTAGGGAGTAGGCGGAAGCCGTATCCTTCGAAGCCGAGAAGTGTTGCTTCTGATGGTAGTTTGGAGTCTCCACCTGATGGTTTGCAGACTAAGAAGAGGTGTGCGTGGGTGACACCAAATTCGGGTTTGTTCTTTTTCTTCTTTGATGTTGGCGCAACTCTCTTATTTCAAAATATTACGGTTTTATAGAAGATATATGTGCCTTTTTATTATCTGCTGCGGATTGCCTTTACAAGTCATTACTTATTTTTACATTGAAATGATAATCTGGGGCAAGCCTTGGATAAGTGATAAGAACCAAAATAATTTGCAATACATTTGGATTCTATTATTAATGTGTAGGCGAAGATTTGTATAAAAAAGTCTTTATGTTATATGTGATTGCTAGGAAAGCCAGATGTGGAGTGGTTTGGCTCAGCATCAACTCAATGCAAGTGACAGGAGTTGCATTTATCATTCTTACTAAACTGACAACTGAACCATATGATTTTCTCGACATAGACTGAAGCTTTTGATTTATGGAGGATATGGCTCTCGATAGAGTTCAGTAGAATACATGTGGCTGACTGAAGTAATCAGATTTAAGGCTTTGTTAAATTAACTTCACTCTGTTCATGTTTGTGATGGTCAGTTTCCAGATTGAATTTGGTTTGGACAAGATTTTGACCTGGAATCAAGTTCTTCATTCTCAGTTTTTGTTTTGTCTACTATGGCTTTGTATCTAGGTTCTTGCAAATACCTAACTAAACTGAGCTTTTAGTCAAGTAAAACCCCTGATTTCTACGATTTCATCATGCCAATAATAGATTGTATTGGATGTGTTCCAAGCCTAATTTGTTAAGATTTAACCATGTGATGTAATGATAGGTCACACAGCCCAAAGTCATCTAATCATTCTTACTTCCCATCGTGCAGTTTACTTAACTTGGATCGATATCCTTTAGATATTGCATTTGCATTCTGTAATAACAACGTAGGGGGTACTCCATTATAAAAAGTTGAGAAGTGAGCATAACTGTGCAGTTTAGCTGATACTGGGGGCAATACTTTTTAAAGGAAAACTTTGGCATCCGGCTGTTTGGCTGTTTTATGGCTATGATCACTTTGAATGAATTATAGTACTCTGTTGTGTGTTTATTTATTTAGCTTTTGTTTCTTTGTTGAGTGTTTTGCTCTTATTTGGTGCAAAAACTGGAGAGATATGACTCTACCATCCACAATAAGGTGCCATTATTTTCCCACTTAAATAAATAGTACATTGTATGTATCAGTAAGTTGTATTCAAAGTAGAGATAGACGTTACATATATGTCACCCAGGAATTGGCAGGGCATGCATTGGTTGGGAAAGCCATTGTTCCTGGGTGTTGCCTAGCTGTATTATTATGCTTCTTTTAGATTTTATATTCTGATAGAGTTACATTTGTTGAAACCAGACCCATGCTATGCTGCTTTGCATGATGAGGAATGGGGAGTTCCAGTACATGATGACAAGTATGTAATCACAACACTGCTTGCTTCCGTATTGATTGAAAGGGGTATCCCTTTTTTTATATGTAATTCTATTTTCTAGTTGCTTTTTGTTTTCTTAATATCCCTGTTCTCGTGCAGGAAATTGTTTGAGCTGCTTGTCCTTTCTGGTGCTTTGGCTGAACTTACATGGCCTGTCATTTTAAGCAAAAGGCATATCTTTAGGTATGCTTCCCCTGAAAGTTCAATCTTATTTTCATCTATCAACAGATTCACCTCCTACTATTGGCTACAAGATAACTTGGTCCCTTGAAATCATGGCCCCTTCCCTGCTTCTTGGTGTTTTTACTATATTTTATTTTCTGACAATATTCTTTTTACAGGGAAGCATTTGCAGATTTTGATCCGGTCACTGTCTCAAAATTGAATGAAAAGAAGATGATAGCACCAGGAAGCACTGCAAGCTCCCTTTTATCAGAGCCAAAGCTACGTGCTATCATTGAGAATGCACGGCAAATATCTAAGGTAGATTCTCATTTTCTTATAGCATTTATTGATCTGAGTTGCTGAAGATGCATGCGGATAGGGCTCTGTGAGTTAACACTTATATACTTGAAGATGCTTAGAACAGACCATATTAACAAATTTACGCAACATAAATTTACTCTTGTGAAGTTACCCAAAGTAAAATTGATGTCAAAAAAGTGTTAAAATCTTGTGTGATGTTGGCAGTCCAATACATATGGGTTGTGTTTATGCATTGATGATGTCCAGAAGTGGAAAACCTTGGTTGGTCAGCATACCTTTTTAAGTCAAGGACACTTGCGATGTTCTCTTCTTCTTTGTATGAGCAATTAAATGACAAATAATGGGTGCTTAGTGCTCATTTGATCATGTCGGTTAGGTGAACAAAGTAGTTGAATTGTGGTCCTGATCTGTGTGCAATTTGTACCATACAGGACAAAGCTATATATTACCATCTATACAGGCTGACATTATTATTATTTTTTTTGATAAGTATACAGGCTGACATTATTATATCTCATTTCAAGAGTTACTCATGCACCTAATTATTCCTTGTTTTCAACATGCCAGCTTTCTTAGTTGGCAAGGCCCAAGTCATTTATCAGACTTGATAATTTCCAGCCGTTAACCACTAACCCTTTTTTTTTCTTTCACTGAAGTGCAATAATTGGACATTTCCTTGATTGCTATAATTATCATTGCAACTAACTTTTTGCAGGTTTTGCTGATGCCAGGTCATAGATGAGTTTGGGTCATTTGACAATTATATCTGGAGCTTTGTGAACCACAAGTCCATAGTTAGCAGATTCCGATACTCTCGCCAAGTTCCAGTGAAAACTCCGAAAGCAGATGTGATAAGCAAAGACCTGGTGAGACGGGGATTCCGGAGTGTGGGCCCCACCGTCATCTACTCATTCATGCAGGTAGCAGGAATAACAAATGACCATCTCATCAGTTGCTTTAGATTCCAGGAGTGTATAGATGCAGCAGAAGGTAAGGAAGAGAATGGCATCAAGGATAAGGCCGAAGAGACAAACCCCGCTAATGCGATCGAATCAGAACTCTCCATTGCCATTGATGAATTGAGTTTCTCCTCAGAATGATGAACCAAATGTCTCGGTCGGTGGCAGGTGGAGGTCCACACTCAATCGTCAGTTTACCTTGTTGATATTCACGGCTACTCTTGCACTGGGTAGTAATGGAGCTGATGTTGTGTATAAAATTTCATGCATCATCATGGATTCCTAGATTGTAGATTACTAAAGTGAATTAATTTAACTGATGATTGTGCTGTCAATGGGGCTTGTCCAGAGCGCCTTCAGAATTCCATGTACAATGTTTTGTACAGTTTAAAAGGTTCGTGATTAGATTTTTCCTTTCAACCCATTCTGGCATCAGAGGACAAGGACAGGAAACAAAACTCCTGTTCAGTCCTTCCCCATCTGATCCATGACCTTACAGTAAGGGCAGGACTGGCTGATGCCCCAGTTGCTACCCTATACTGTCCTTTACAGCTAGAACTTAAACTTGATCATTCAATTTTGCTTTTAATGTCTGACATCAGTGACAATGATATAGTAGTAGTAAAATGTTTCCCTGCCCCCCTTAGGACGGGGGATGACTCCCTTTAGATAGACATGTTTGTACAAGATCACCAAATGATGTGGGGTATTCCTGTTTCAGAATTGATTTGATATGTTCATTGTTGGACGCACATCCACCTGATCCCTAGGAGAGTTTTAGGGCTTTCGATCGATAATTGATATAAATCCTGGGAAACAGAAAGTATTGCTTTTTGATGAATCTTTCCAACTGTCTTGGGGGGTTTTCCATATTTAAGTGCGATAGTCGCCCTATCTTCTTAGTGGGTGTGGTGTATTGGGAGAACCCCTAACTTGCTTCCTAAATTATGAGCAGGGGGCAAAGTGCACCTTCACCTTCTAACCTACCCAATTTCATGACATCCGACCATTATCTCTCTTTGACATAGGTCAGCTACTTTTGTTTTGGGGGAAAAATACTATATCATATCATGGGATTTGACCTTCTATCAAATCATTTCCTAGGTTTAAAGCTTATCAAATCGATCTTTAAGGTTTAATCGGTCATCAAACCACTTATTTCATTTCACTTTTGTTAACTTTTCATGTTATGTCATATCCAATAGTTTTGTGATACGCGTGTTCATTGTACAATTAGCCTCACCACATCATACATATACTACAGTGAATTGCTATGTTAATGACATGTCGCTAAAAATATTTTATCACTAAATCTCGTGTCCAAATAAAGAAGAATGAAGTGGCTGTGTGGCCACTTTTATATGGTGGGAGCGATGGTTGTGTGACTTACAATTTCTTGTGAGAGGGGGGTAGTACAACCAGCACCTCTTTTGTGGGAGGGTAGGTGGCCTCAACTATTCCCATCTGTTGTGGGAGGGGGTGGTGGAGTGGCCACCTAAATGTATTGTGGCAGAGGGTGGCCACCCCCTTCTATTATAGGAGGCCACCCACAATAAATGGGGGGTGGCCATGCCCACAATGGAGGGGTGGCTGTGTGACCCCCCCCTCCCCCAGCGAACATGAGATTTAGTGATTTGGTAATGAGCATTTTTAATGATGAGGCATTTATGACTTAGGTTTTTTAATGACGTGATTCACTGTGGTATGCGTCTAACATGGTGAAGCTGATTGTGCAATTCATACACTTGTCACAACACTATTGGAAGAATAGGGAAAAATGCACTTTACTCCTCCCTCCCCTCAGCTTTTGGGTTTTAGTTTCCAAAGTTTAAAAATGCCTTCACAAACTACGAAATTGTAGCAAGTTAGTCTATCTATTAACTTTTTCCGTCTTTTTGGACAGAATGTAAGCCATATGCATCACACGTGATTTTTAACGATCTGAACTCCCGAAAATGCCTCAATGAGTGGGTCTCTTTTCTAAATAAAACAACAACTATTTTTATAAGTGTAGCTCAGCTTTTTAGAAGACAAAAACTTGGTCTTTGTCTCCTTCAAGCCTACAAAATACAACAGTTTCCGTAACCTCGGGTTTTGAAGATTGAAGGAGAACCACAGTTTAGAGGATGGATATGTCAGATCCCAATGCATTCTCTGGTTCCACGAAGAGTGGGGCAACATCTGTAGCAAAGACACTTTGTGTTTGTGAGCAGCTAGATTGTTTTAGAATCGCCTACAGTGAAAAAAAAAAAAAAAATCAATAGGAAGTTTGTGAGCTGTGAGAATTACGAGGTAAGTAACTTACTTGGTATTTTGTTATATTTTGTGCTTGGTATTTTGAACTTGAAGGGTCATGAGCTCCATAACTCCAAATTATGGTCATAGATTTATGTTTTTCAATATTATTTTGAGTTTTGAAATATTTGTTGTTAAAGAAAAAGAAAAAGGTTATGTTGGGAAGTGAACTCTATGTTAATTGTTCAGGGGTGGAAATTTGACATAAATGAAAGAATTTCCTGAAATAAAGATTTTTTAGGCATTAATATGATATAATGTTAAGTTATTATTTGAATATGATAAAGAAAAAAAAAAAAGAAAAAAAAAAGAGTAGCAGTACTCAGATGGGTAATTTTGTGTCTCAAATTATGCCATAATCCTATATTAATCCATGCTTGCCTCAACCCTTAGGCTCACCATATGATCATTAAAATTGCAATATACTACAATATACTTATGAGTAAATTTCAACCACTGTCCACTATTAGTCTAAGCTTCCCCTTAAATACTTGGTATGTGTCTTGGGTTTTGCAGATTAATCGGCCTGTGGTTTTTTTTTTTGATGGGATGGATCTTGCCATATATGAGCATGGCAAAAGTGTTGTAAGTCGTTTATGGGAAAGGCACCAAAGTTTGAATGCAGAAGCTGCACGATGTGAAACAATGGTTGAAATTGAAGTTTGGAAGGTTAAGACAAAAATGGAGAATAAAATTCCTCAATATCGTAAAGAAATCGTGATCAGAGAGATCGAATACCAAGCAATGAGAAGAATTATCATAAAATAGCTGCGTGTTCATGGATCTATTTGTATTGTGTTTGTTTATGAGTGAATTAACTTCAAGAGGTGTCAGTGACAACAGGGTTGATTGTATGATGTTACCTTGAGATGTGCGTGAAGATGGATTAACTTCCTTTTTTTGTGTTGTGTTTGTATTTTTTTTTTTTTTTGATCAGTGTAATCAAGTTGTTAGGTTGATTTGAATGGTGTTTTGTATGCAAATGGTTATTTGTAAAGACAATGTGATGAAGAATCCTACACAAATTCTAAATGACTAGTGAAAGATGTGTTGAAGCTAAAGGAGTTTATCTTTATTCTCTTATTAATTATTTAAATTTGCGGGATAAGCTACTGAAGTATTTGTTATTTATGTTATCTTAGTAGTATTTAAGTTTATCAAATATATAAGAGGTTGCCTATATATATAACAATGTAACCGAGTTTATTTAATAAATGAAAGTATTGTACTTTTTGAGTAAGCTATTGAGACGAGATTTCTCTATTCCAGGTGTGACTCCTTTTTTCCTTAATGGTCATCAGATTCTACCAAAACTCCATTATTGATCAGTGAGACTCCGATCAACATGAATTTTATCTGTACTTTCTATTGTTGATCATTTGATGTCTGCTCAATGTTTTGTATGTAACGTCATCCACTCAAGCATGGTTGACATGCTTGTGTGAAATCAAACCCAAACCATCATGTGCATGAACACTAGTGAATGATGTTTGCTTGTCGATATGAGTTGAAAGTTTGAAATGTGGTTTGATGCCTTGATGGAGTTAACGTAAGCCTTTGAAATGGGTAAAGTAGGACCATAAAAACCAAACCCATGCATGCATCTCCAAGAGTACACAAGAGAAAGAAAAAAGAGAGAAATGGAAAGGGTGGTTTTGGTTTTGGTTTCGGCCATGGTAGGAAGAACCCAGGGAAACCCTAAGTTTTCTTCAATGCATTTCATGTAAAACAAGGGAAACCCCAACTTGCTTTTTCTGTATTCTCGTGACTCACCCTATTTTTCCCTATTTTTGTACGCACATTTACATGGAAGATTTGAATAACATGTGGGCCGACACTTTTCTGACCCTAAAGCCAAGGAATTAGGAATGTGACGTGCTTTGATTTTGGTGCGAAATAAATTGAATTGACTTGAATGGTTAGACGTGCCTATAGAAGCCCTTGACCTTAGGTAGTTAGGTCCCATGTAGTGCTTGAGTAAATGTTAGGCTTGTTTTTGTGACTTCCTTTTTGTTGTGATGCCATTTTGTGGGTCTTCCACTTGAAGTCGTCTTTTGGTCATGCAACCGAAAACTAGATAACCATGTTATCTAGTAATATTATGTTATGCTTTATGTCTAAATCTAGATACGTTCAAATGGTTGCTAAGATTGAAACACATTGCATGGTCACTAAACTAAGCTTCTTGACAGACAGTTGACCTAGGATTAAAGAGACCCCAACCAGACAACAGGACATGAAGCGGAAGAAGCCCAAACAAACACCCTTGCAAAGCATTTATCAACAGAATTTGAAATGAGCTCAATGCCATCTAACAATTATAGCCTCAAAACCAGTGACAGCTTCAACAGTGCCAACATCAATCCAACATGAGAGATGCTTACAACTTTTGGCCTCTACAATCACATCATTTGACGCGGGCGAAAGATGCTTCCATATATTATTAGCTCCTGTTTCGGCTAACTATGCCGTTATAGTTTCCGCAACCTGCCCCAATTTTGTGTTTCATGATGACAGAGCTATCGTAACCAGCACAACCGTCACCTGAAAGTAGTCTCAAAGCTATCCCCTATCCAACTAAATAAGCTGAAATCCACCCAATAAGAACACATCCCAATTATCAAATTGCATCAAATATCATGGATCGCCATTATAATTTTAAAATTCTCAGATTGGGGGTTCTCTTTTACAGACTTGACTACCAACTTGGAGTAGCTGCAATACTCTCTTTTTTGGATCTATTTCGACTGAGTTGGAGCCGTTAAAATAGACGCCGACAAGCCAATCTCAACCTAAAAAATATTTTAAGAAAAAAGGGCCAATTCTGTATCGTTAAACTACTATTAACTCTGTTCCAAACATGAGATTACAATACCAATATGCACAACTGTTCACTGAAAGACTAAAGCAAAAGTTCTTTTTTGTTGTTGTTGTTGTTGTTGTGAGGGGTGAGAAGAAAAGAAAAGAAGAGAAACAAACTAGAATAAATAAAGAAAAAGAAAAATCAAACCTGCCAACTCAATAATTCATATAGATACAGCTCCATGATCTTCTAAAATAGAGGCCAATGAATCATCTTTTATTCCCTTGGGCCTCTCAGCAAGGTTTGATTTCAAATCCAATGCTCAGAAGAGTGCGAGCCGATTCCATTGCTTTCTCACCTCCAAGTTCCATGGCCTCTCCAGTCAATTCTCCTTCCGTGTCCACCGACCACTGGGTCGAAGACACTTGGTTCTGTAGTGTGTCGGTTTTCTTAAATTGCACAATGTTCATGGAAGCAGGGGCAGCAGCAGCTACAAGAGGAGCACTTGGTGGGCCATGCCGCTTCTTTGGTACAGGCATGTCATGATCATGTACTCCCTTATATGTTATAATCACGGCATTCGCATTATCTACAGCTGTCTCAATGTGCTTACGGACAGGACATCCGGCAGAAGTACATCTGTAGTAGTTTCTGAAAATTTATTCAAGCAATTAATTAGAATAAAATGCAGAGAAAGCAAACAGACTAATTTAAATTTTGTTCTAATCACGGCATGCTCCTAAGAAGAATTTTGCAGATGGATCCATAAAGAAGTTTAGCTCATATATGCACATGATCTTCTAATAACGGCAAACTCTGGGAACTAGGAAGTATTTACAATGCAAGTTGTTTCCTGAGGATGTAGTGCTATAAAACTCAGGTCTAGGGCTAATGTAAAGCATCTTTTGCTGATTAAATATATCTGTTCTTGAGATTTATTCTCAATACCCATCTACTTCTTCTATTTCCCGTCTTCCAAATCAGTTCCAGCAGTCCTTTTGCAGTTGTGGATTGCATCATCCACCAACAGGAGGTACATCTCAATACATGAGAAAAAAAAAAAAAAAACTTACCCCATGACAGAATCCAAACCACATTTTCCGAAGAAAATTTAACTTAGTTTGAGAATGACATAACACAAAGCACTTAAACCCGATGAGGTTTTCTGGAGCAAATTGCAGGACAGTCATCTGTAGCAACTTGACAATTTTCTAAGTAGTACAATGGCACTTGCATAGAATGATTTCCAATGTGTTATCCTTAGGATATTCAGATTGAGAAATCATCATGATAAATATAGACTGCTGTGCTAACTGCTGATATATATAACTTGAGGCCAGATACAAGAGTAAAATGAATGAATGTTTGATACTATGGTTCTATGACAAACCACACTCCCAACACAAGCCTGAAAATTCAAGGATATTGAAATCCTAAACTTTTGTGATTCATTTGGATCTTGTGAAGTTCTGTGGACGGGTTGGAAAATGGTTAAATTTGCTAAAGAAAAAGCCATTCATTTTATTTTATTTTTTTATGACGAGGAAACCCTCCAAGGCAGGGTCACTCCGTGTACCCATTCCTGCTAGATAAACCTCAAACCTGTGTAAAACGCTCCCTCCAGACGGATCGGGTAATACTCCGACTTCGCTGTCGGGCTGGTTCCAATAAATTATTTGCACTCAAGGGGATTTGAACCTTAGATCTCATGGGACTACCACAAACACCAAGACCCTTACCACTTGAGCCAACCCCTCGGGGTTAATAAAAAGCCATTCATAAAGCAATGGAAACATCTTCCTTCCTTTCTCTAGTAGTTTTTGAGATCTAAATGGGGCCTTATTTCATTTGTGCAATTTCTGCTGAAGACAAAGGCACAAAAATCATCTCAGTTCTTCAGAGTCTTTCATGACGTTACCACAATCTGAAGGTTTAAATAAAGAAAACTGCATCGTGGGAGGGGCTACCAACTATGGGACATCAAAATTTTTTTAACTATGGAACACTGAATAAGAAGAATTTAAACTGCTGCAATTTATACTCACACTATGAATTACCTAAAAGCATACAGACTGCAGCAGTATAACATTAACAGATAGTAGTATCAGGTACACAAACAATTGTTAAAAAATGAATTAGGCATACACCTGGGGTGAGGATTTCCCTTCACCATTTTCTGTCCATACTTGCGCCATCTGTATCCATCACCTGAAATTCCTACATCTCCTGCTGCATGCACAACAAATTTAGGTTTCTTGCCAGGTTTAATTACAGCACTTGTATGTGCCAAGCTGCTTTTCTTCACTCTGGTTATCAAAAAGGAGGAAAGAACATTAAAACCAGTCATTATCAATCCTTTCCACAAAAATACAAAAAGCTAGTATCATATATGAAACAAAGTCTGAGGAAACCAAAACCATGCAACACTTGCCTTCTTTTTGGTTCTGGTTCATTGACATGCTCCTCCTTGACCTTAATTTCACAATTCCCATCAGAGTCACTTGAGTTCTGTCGTTTTCTTTCAGCAATTGGGGGTGTTTCTTTTGTAGTGTCTTTTGAAGCTGTGGGTGGCTCGGATTCGCTAAGCCTTTGGATGGGATGTTCTGTGACGCCATTCCCTATAACGGGCTTAGCAGATGATGCAAGCTTATTTTCCTTCGTGCAATTAAACTTTCGAGGTGGATCATGGCTATGTTGGCTTTTATAAACAATCTCTATTACATGACCTGAGTGATCAGAGCATTCAATTTTCTTTGCGCAACATTCAGAAAAAGTGCACTTATAATAACTTCGAGAACCTTTAGGACTCTTCACTTGCTTCTGACCATATTTCCGCCAGTTGTAACCATCAGAAGATGGTGTTTTCACAGCAGAGCCAACAGATATAGGTTTAAGGTCAGAAGAATTTTGTTGGTCCATTTTTGGGATGCATTCCTTGTTGCTCTTTGCCTGTGAAAGTCTTTGTTCTGGTAGAGTTGGGCTTGGAAGAGACGAAATTGGTTGTGTAACAGAAGTTGGTGATAGTTCAGATGCAGTTGGACATACAGACAACTGAAATTGATTCTTTGTCTGAGCATCAACAGGCTGGACTGTCACACTTGCCAAAACTTCATTCTGGGACTCCCCACCTTGATCCTGGGAAATAATAAGCAAAGAAAATATAATAAGAAGCATAAACTATTTACATGATCTTATACAAGATATATCTAGATCAGCATAAGTATAAGAGAAGCTGGTTCCTTGATGGTTGCCATGCGGAGCTCATGCCACAAACTTAATGGTTCGAATAACATAAACCACAGCCCACATAAGTAGGAGGCATGTGCCAACCACATATATCATAAGATGGCTCTCCCCACAAAACTATACAAGGTCACAACTAATACCAATACAAGAAAATTTGACAGGAGGATTGATTTCAATTTTCAAGAACCTTTATAAGGGGAAATCATTAATTCACAGCAAGTTTTGGCCTCTGCCTCTAAGAAAATTGACCAGGATATAAAATTTCTGTTTTGGAGTACACATATGGCTTTTAAGTTTGTAATAGGGCCTTGGTCCTTGTGGTAGTCTCATGAGGTCTAAGGTTCAAATCCCCTTAGGTGCAAACAATTCTTTGGGGCCAGCCAGCCGACAAAGCCGAAGTATTACCTAATTCGTGTGAAGGAGGCGCTTTACATGGGTCCGAGGTTTACCTGATAGGGGTGGATATACGAAGTGGTCCTGCCTAGGAGGGGTTCCTCCTCATCAAAAAAAAGTTTGTAATAGATTGTACACATGACATTCAAAAACACAATGCAAACCATGAAAACGCAAATTCTAAATAATTAGCTAAGTTATCTTCTCTCCCTTTAGATGGGACTCTCTTGCAAGACGTGTCTGACTGGATGAATGTTTCACATAACCATGCTCATAATCAAGGAAAGGTTGCTAGTAAAAAAATAGTGTTTTTGGATTCTAGCAACTTCATTTTAAATTTGGTACCCGAAAATATGCCTTTTACCAAGTACGGACTGGAGCGCAAAAAATAGTAATATTTAAAATGGAATTCCAAGGAAGCCACGTTAGACCAAATTCTAAAAGTCAAACTACACCTAACATTTTAGTTTGATGTCAAAACTTCATGGAACATAATAACTAGTTCTAGTGCTATAAAAATTCAATACCAAGTTGATATTAATGATGTTCTGAGCTCATACTTGCATCCATAGCTCAGCATTTTTATTAAGATCAAGAAGAACCTGAGAATAGAGTTAAAGATGACTTTATTTTCAGGCTCCCGTTAGGGGTTTTATCAAGAATTAAAATAAAACATTCAGTGAATAATTCCATTTGGGAGTCAGCGCGCAATATTGTGCGCTCTTTGGGAAGGATTCTAACAGTCAAGAGCGCAAATAGGAGGCATCTATTTGTAGCTAGTTGGTAGAAAAAGTGCAAAAACCATCCCCTAAGCCTTGGATCAGCCAGTAAAGCAGTGGGTTGTGATCAGCACAAGTCTTAGGTTCTAATCTTTTTTTCTTTTCTTTTTTTAATAAGTTAGGTTCAAATCTTAACCCCACCCCCTTCCAAAAAAAAAATCCGGAATGAAGATAGAGATAAAGTTGAATCACTTTTTTCACATTGCTCAATGACTAGAGAGTTATCATCACCTATATAATCTTTTTAGCATATCACTTGGGCTATACCAAGATCTTCCATAAAGCAGTCATGTGGTAGGGATGAAAACCAAGGCAAAAATCGAACAATGCCTCTATGCTTGATATGGTGCATTTGGAGCAAGAAAAATAGCAGAGAATTTAAGGGAATGGGAGTCCTAGCTTAATCTCTTCTTTTTTTTTTTGATAAGTGGGAGTCCTAGTATAATCATGACTTCTGTTTTGAGACTGTAGACTGTTATGTTTTTGGCAGCACCCTACAACCGATTATTGCCTTACAATTCTAATATGTACATTCGAGACATGATTCTATTCTTACAATCCCTTTGGCATGCTTTCATAAATAATTTTACTTATGGCAAGAGTGAATTACCGAAGATGTATTTAGCTCATGCAACTATGTCTCAGAAAAATCTAGATAACTTACCTACTTGTGGACCTCCACCAATCATTAACTCCAAGGCTATATGCCTATCTAATAATTGCTAGAGAAAGGATGATAACGTAGCCCAATTCCCACCTAATCCTTTGATACGTCATACTTGGACCCCAAATCAAATATTAACGGATATCTTTAAGTTGAACTTCAGTAGTTCCGTTCTTAGAATCTTATGCCAAATGTGAATTGGGGCTGTTCCATGAATCGTTCACATTACGTCATACTTGCTTTTTACATGAAATGTAGGGTGTTATATCAGAATGATATTAATGGATCTTCTGCGAAGCCATAGGGCATGTAAAGGGATTCACATGAAACAAATTGTAGTGAGCAACAATCATTTCATTGTGATTAGTTGGGTGGATAATTATTCTGCCAGGTCATGGTATTTGCACTACATCTACGGAGAAAAAGGCTGCCCTTTTTATCATATTTGGTGGATTCTTCATAGGATCTTAAGACCATAAATGGATGTGGCCAACAAGGATGTCTCTTCTGGGCTATCTCAACATGAAATACTTTTACAATTGGCTTCTATTGCTTCTCTTTTCTATATGAGATCTCCGTTTTATACATGGAAATAAAATCCTAAAGCATTCCGATGATTCTTAGATAAATATTTCTGCCGAATAAAATATTAAATATTCAGCAAGATATTCATTACAAAATTTTGTACTTCAACCGATCATTTACACAATTCTTTTATATACAAGTTTTTTTGTCAATGTTAAAACAAGTTTCTCTGCGCATAACTATCCACACTGATGTCTCTCCACTTACTGGCCTCCAATATGAGGAATTCATTTTTGTTCCTTAGGGGGCCTATCTTTGAGCATTTCGGTTGCACTCCTAAAAGTTACATAAGGTAGTATATCTTTGCAGGATCATACTAATTCCTACCCAAAGTTGGAAGAGAGGAGCTATTGGAGGAGAGCCATGATACTCTGCCTCAGATATGACCACCCTAAGTCTCATCCTTGGTCACTTTTTTGTTTCTTTGGATTTCTGACTGTAGTTTTTAACTCAAGATTCCAACTTTTTTTTTTTAGGATGTCAGCGTGCCATTTCTCCCCTTTTTTTAAGTAATCGAAATATCTTTGAAAAAGGCAAAAGGCGCAACCCAAATACTCATGAAAACTAACCAAATTAAAATCTTGGTCAAGAGTTTTGAAAAAACAAAGACTTTAGCCCTACCACCGTGAGAGGATGGTCTTCGAAACATCTATCATTTATTTCCCTCCAAAGACACTACAATAAGCAGGACGAAACCATCTTCCATGCAATTGCACTCTGAGGATTGCCTCCCAACCCACTCCAACAAGCAAAAAGGTCTACTACTCTTCTAGGCATTACCCAACCTAACCCAATGCAACTGAAAATAGCACTCCACAAGGTACTGGCAATCTCACAATAAAGTAGACGATCTACAAACTACTCACTCCTCTCACATATCCATCACCAGTCAACCACAATGTCACTGTGCCATTCCTAGCCATGATTCCAACCCACAACCCATATATTTATTGAATAAAATTTATGCTGCTTTTTGAGTGTGGACTCAATATATTCACTTTCTAGGAGAAAACCAAAGAAACAAAACCGAGCAAATACATCCTACAAGATAGCCTACATCTTTTGGGAGAGACTCAGTCTACCCCAGCTATACACACACATCCAATAAAACAATGAATAACTTCACTAGACGACTAAAAAGAACCAAAAGACCATGTAATTAATGCGCTCCAAACACTTTCATGCTTCTTGCGTTTTTCTTGAGTCTCACATTAATTAGGAATGAGTTTCTTCCTGAGCCTATAAGTTTTCCTGGACTTCCTTTGGTATCTTAAGATATAGGAGCCTATCAAAGATGCATGCTCCACCCCACCTTCCCCACCTTGTCTCATCTCATCCATGGGAGTGAATTGGGCTTCCTTTTACTTGAGCCCATTCATTTTTCTTCCTTTTCCATCTGGTTTGTTTCCTTCTCCAGCTGTTATTGAGCTTAGCTAGACTAGACATTTATTACCATTACTGTTTGGATGTTGCTTTTGGGCCGTAGGTTTTGGTCCATTAGACTCGGGTCCAAACTGTCTAAATCTAGCAACTTTACTCTTTTCTACACTAAAATTCTGTCTCAACTGCTTCCTGCAACCACCATTAGCATACTCTCTTACTCTGACACAAAATAAAACATTCATCTGGCAAGGAATTGGTCCTTTGTACTTGAGAGTATTTCCTCACGAAGGAAGGCGCAATGGTCTATTCTTGGGAGGTTTCATGTCAAAAGGCCCATTCGCACCGAGCAAGGAATCACACCTGGGAGGGGGACAAAATCAACCTTTAACAAGAATGATTTTGCATGATTCTATAGCTTTGTGAGATCCTTCCTTGCTCTTGACTAATTTCCCAAGCTTGGTAATCATTAGGTAAGTAGAACCCTGTTGATTATGATCATCTACTTCTCCAATTAAATTCTTTTGTCAGCTATAAGAATTTTTTCAATTACATACGGATGGATTAACACCTAAATTCGTAGTCACAACCACTTTCAGGACCCTAAATGTTAAACAAAGAAAAAGAAACACTGCAAGAACACCAAAAAACATTTCCTACAGCACACTTGCACACATAAATGCACTGAATTCTTCACATGTTCAAACAAAATTTCCCAGTTGAATAAATATCTAAGCAAATCTCACACAAACGCACATAAAGAGTTCACCAATGCTAAAAGATCGTAAAACACAGATAGCCAGCAAAAATATGAAAAATAAAACACGCACTGCGCAGAAACCAAATGCATCAAGACTAAACCAGAAATGAGTACTCCAAATTCTAACCTTCAATTCAGCTCCGCCAACCGACTTCGAAGTAGAATTCCCCTGCAATCCTGTCAGATCAACCACAAAATTCATCACCTTCATCACAATTCTACCAAAACAAAACAAATTTTTTTTCCAAATAAAAAAAAATAAAATTTAACAACAAAAAACAAAAAAGCCTACCCGCACACTGACCGTTCTCTGACAACTGACGCGAAGAAGGCGCCGCTAGGGTTTTCAACGTTCCCGAGCCTCGAAACTCGCCGGCTTGCAAGTCACCGACTCGCGCTTCGTCTTCTTCGTCTTCTTCGCCATCCTCCGATTCTTCAAGCTCTTCTTCTTCTTCGTCTTCCTCCTCTTCTTCTTCTTCTTCCGGTGGCTTCGGATTGTCTACTCGGAGAGCTTCGAAGCTCTCGTTATCAGCCATGTCCGATTCTCCCACACCGAGAGAGAGAGAGAGAGTAAAGTTCCGCACAGTTCGTGCGCTGTTTTTATACTGTCCGAAACCGAACCCGAAACTATGCCCGAAACCCCGAATCGTGTCTCGGATTCTGTGTACCGGCATAGATTAGAGAGAGAGACTGAGAGAGACTGAGACGGTTTTATTTTTATTTATTAATTAATTTATTTATTTAATGCTTTAAAGCGAAGAGACTGTGGGGGTATATGTGTCTTTGACTAGAATTGACTCAGGTTGTTTAACGGCCGCCATTGATTTCTCCGTTACATCAGGAGCGGGGATCACCGTCAGTTGTGTTGACTTGACGGATTCTTTGACGGCGTATGTGGCAGCACGGTACCGGGTGTTTGACTCGGGCAGAGTGAGCAGTGTTTAGGTGGGTGTGTTTTTTGTGTAATTTAAAGGTTGGAAAAGGTGCTGCTTGTAATGTCTTGTGTGTGAAGTGGTGCGCTAGTTGAGTGACACATGCACAAAAAGTGGCACAACATTTATTCTTAGGAATTTGGTTGTTGAATTTAAAATTGGAAGAATTGGTGCTCTTTTTTTTTGTCACATGGGTAAGGATCGAGGCCCTTGTGGCCTTGTCATCCTAGCAATAAATGTGGTAGAGTTTTAATAAAATTTATTTTTGATCATTTGTCCGGAGGATACGTGATTTTATAAAAATTCTTTCACATTTGATGCAATGAGAACTAAAACTCCCATGAGTAAAGGGTGTTTACAAAAATTTTATTCGATTAAATTTTATATATATATATGTTGCCAAATCATTTAAAATTTTAATGACGTGGTACGTTGTACACCGTTAGGTACAATAAAACAAAATTTTAACTGTAAAATGAATTCGGCATTTGGCAAAATATTGTGCTACGGCCTACAAACAAACAAAAGTGCAGAAATGAATTTTTACAAATTTAGGAAGATTCTACAAATTTTTAATAAATTCTATATTATTTTTTTAACTTATTTTAATTTTGAGGTAAATAAAGAATAAAAAGAGAATCAAGAAGTAATGCATAATAATTGAACCCGGTCCAACAAAATTATCTATATCTACATAAGAGTGACTATAAATACTCAACTTTTATTTCATTGGATTGATGTGCCAGTGCCCATTAGTTATTGAGTTAATTTTTTTTTTTTTAATAAATACTGATCCAAGGGTTAAAGGAAACTATCACATCGTTCTCTACTGAAAGAACGATGTTTTTCTTCATTATTACCATGAAAATTAGAGAAATATTAGAAAACATAACTATCCGACCCATGTTGACATGACATGGTTCAATAGCTTTTGAATTAATCTACTAAATATGAATAATGCTACTCTTTCACGCTCATTTATCACACACGTGTCATTCGGTACTGACATGGGTGTAATAAATGGGTGTGAAGTGTTATAGTATTACTCTATTAGAATTCTAACAATAAACGAATCCGCCAATTAAATGATTTTTGTAAGAAAAATGTTTGGAGTGTTATAATTTTTTATTATAAAGTAATTTACAAACTGATGTGGAGTTTATAGTTTGTGAAATAATTAAGAGTATATAATTGACAAGTCAACTACTAACTAATTAACTCGATGAGCCAAATTTTTTGTTTAATTATTTCACCAATTATAAACAGTCACATCAATTTGTAAATAACTTTATAGTAAAAATTGTAATACCTCAGCGTGACACAAAATTCGTATTGAAATCAAAGGTATCTTTTAATTTTCCCTTATGCAAGGTGGAAATGGTAAGGAAGATTAGTGGCTACAAAAAATAATAGATGTTCTATATCATTTTGTTGAGTTTCTAGGTCCCAAGAGGTGATTAGAAATCATGTTTACACTTTTTCCCATATTTGAAAATGCATGCCATTAGGATAGCTATACAATCGCAATAAGGTATGCATATGATTGCATTTAGTAATGCCTTTAGTTTGATATACGCAATGTTTGACATGCTCCATGAGTTTCAACCCAAGCCCTCTATCATTGCATCCATTAAGAAAAGTTAAAGAGGTTTGAAAAAAAAAAAAAAAAAAGTTAGAGAGGAAAGTCTTGGGTAGGGTTAATTTTTAGTTTGGGTAATTCTTCGGTCGATCCATATGGAGCTAACGTGGTTTCAAATTATAAGCATGTGACATTATCGTGTCAATACGCGGATTAAATCCTGTTGAATTGGATATGTGATGTGGCGTATGTGACACTTGTTATATTGTCAGGGACGGAGCCAGAAGTTCTTATGGGCAGGGGCCAATGGCCGAAAATTTTTTTTGGGTAGGGGCCAAATAAGCTAAATTTTCTTTTTTACCTTAAAATTTTTAATTTTTTAGATTATTTTTTTTTCACACCTTAAAATTTTTTTTTTTTAGGAAATTTGGGGGGGGGGGGCCATGGCCCCTGCCAGCCCCCCCTCCCTCCGTCCCTGTATATTGTAATTAATAGAGCTTGATTTAATGGACAAAATGATCAATTACGTTTATCAGATGTCCATATGTACCATTTGCTGCGCGATACTTTTTGAGATCGAAGGATGTGTTTGATTTTGCATCAAATCACAAATACTAAAAAAATATTTGACCAATATATATATGACTCATCCTTATAAGGCATACATCGTGTTGCTCTTCAATTAAAGTTTCATGCAGCTACGTCTCAAACTCTGGTCATATGTTATATTATTGTCTAAAAAAATGAGGATATATTTAGTACAATTAACCACGATAGATCACATGCATGCTTTGTAACATAACAATTAAATACTGAAAATATGGTCAGTAAAATAGCAAGAAGAAAGTTGATATTCTGCCACGTCATACAATTATACTAAAACTTAAAAATCTCTTTTCTTTTTTCAATAGTCTGGCCTGCCGGCCGGCCCGCCACCCTCACCAGCCTCATTGTAACATTGTTACTATTGTCTTTCACCAGGTCATGCACTACCACCATTTTGGATGGTCGGCTACTCCTTTAGTTGCTTTAGGGGTGTTCACAGAGGTGGTTTGACCACTTTCAAAGCAACCAAATGAGTGGCCGACCGTCCATAATGATGACGGTGGTGAGGGATCCACGATAATGGTAGTGCGACTACTAAAAAGAAATAAGTTTTTACGTTTTTAAGTTTTTAACATCGTACGACATAACGAAATTTGAGCCATTTATTTTAAACGAACGGTCCAAATTAGAACGTGATCTCAATCAGAAGAAAGTCTATACATGATTGTATCTTACTGGTGATTACAATCAGGGCTCTATCCTTAAGGATCGTGAGTGGGAAGGGAAAATGGTAGCACCATCAAGACCTTTGGATATTGGTGATCAGCTGATTGCCCACTCTGTGAGTAAACGACAAGTAGTATTCTCAGGTTGGGCCAGAAACGACTGTTGTAAGATTATGGTCAATCTCATGGGCCGGCTCATTTTCCATTTTAGGTCCAAGGATATATAATCTCAACATATACACAACAATACACATAGTTTGTGAAATTTAATTTGGATTGGCATGTTTGTGTAACACATTTGTTTTTAATTCTATTTTATTATTTTTGAAATACATGTTTGGATTGTTTTGCTAAATTTGAATTCTACTCAAGTTTCACTTTTTTACTCTTTTTTTTTTTTTTTTTTTTTTAAAAAAAAAAATTTTGTCTCAAATTTTCTAAACCATCCAAACATAATTTCAAAAAAATATTTCATTGGTATTCATAATCTTGAATATAGTAAAGAATAATATAATATAATATAACAAAAATCGCGCACCCAAACGTGACCTTAATACAAGCTATCTTATGAGATGTGGTAGTGGTATGGAATATGCTCAATGTATTATTGTTCTTATAATAATTTCCTTATAAACTGACGTGATAGTTTATAAGTGATAAGATAATTAAGCCGAACACTAATTTCCTTACAAATTGATATGGTAGTTCATAATCGATTAAATGATTAAGCAAATAAAATCGGTAATACATTAAACATAGTATGTACCACTATCTTTAACTTATATATAAACAAAAAAATTGTTAATTTAATTAGTTAGTGGCTAACTTGTCAACCATATACTTTTAATCATTCTACAAATTATAAATTGTCACGTTAGTTTGTAAGAAAACTTAATTGTAGTACCTCTAACAGCACTCTAGTGGTATTTACTATCTTAAAAATGTCAATTAGGATAAATTTTTTCTCTACACTGAGTTGAAGGAAATTCTTCCAGCCCAACCTATTAAACTGATATTTGTCCTTAGAACATTTGAACTCTCATATGCATTGTTAAATATGCAAGTGATAATCACATGCTTTAATAAGATATATCAATTTAACATATTGCATATAAAGGCAATTATTTACCATTACATTTAAATTATTTAATTGGGCTTCTTTTTTTTCTTTTTTTTCTTTTTTCTAATATTTAATTGGGCTCAATGCATTGGATACACTCATTAACTCCTTCTTTGGTAAGTAGGCAAGCCTTGCCTACCCATTTGCAAGTATTGTTCATTCACACTATTTGACAAACGAGTTTTAGCCTTTAGGCTGGAAAAATATATTTTTGCTTAGAGGGATGGATTATGGTATTAATAAATTGTAAAGGAAAATAGGTAGACACTTTAAACAAATATCGATTTTCTTCCAAACTGAAAACTGTTTTCAGATAATTATTTGTCCAAATTAAATTGGGTATGTTTTATATTTTTAAAAATTGTTTTTGAAACCAGTTTACCAAAAACACTTTCTTTTTGCTATAATTCATGATCTCCTTTGTTTTATCTATTTCAAAGTGTAGATTAAATTTCACAAATTTAATGGTGATATATGGTAGATATATTGTTACATTATTTAAATTTTTTAAATGAAATAACAACATGTACATTGTAATAAAAAAAATAAAAAATAAAAAATTTGGAGTCTGGACCATAAAATACATCTTATCCATTTCACTTGGAGATAACAATGTCTCCCTCAGTTCAATGCTTATACTATTTCTTACATTTTCTTGTTGAGATTTTTTTTTTCTTCTAATAATTATAAAATGAAAAGCAACATAAATTTGGGAAAACCTATAAGAAAACAAATTGAATAAGCAAACTCAATAAACTCCGAGAGGATGAGTGAAAAATAATGGAATTTTAGTACCAAATTTTGATGAATTTTACTCACTCTTTCAAATTTGGAATACGTCCTTGTGCACAGTATATTAGGTTCATTTGTTAAAAAATTTGTCATTTTATTTTTTTTAAAAAAATATTAACAAACAACTCAAATACCTTTCGCTCTTGAAAATACACAAATAATTTTTATTTATATATCGCATCAAAATATTTTTTTAAATAAAAAATACTCTCAAAATATGTTAACAAACAGAGTGAATAACTCTAATGTATGGCTGATGAATTTCTTGCTGTTTAATATCTTTAATTAATTAATTAATTTAATTGTTACGCAGATTAGGGACAATAAGTAAATAATGACATACTTCCATGGCAGTGGTTGTCACATGTTACACGGTTTACACCGCATCTCCCCAAATACTTTAATCTGTCTCAACCACGAACAAAAGCCATCCACAAAAATAAAATAAAAACAAATTATATATTGTATTAAAAAATAGAAAATCGTATATATTTAATATAAAATAACTAAAGAATGATTTGAATGTCTGACTACAACACTGAGTCAGCCAAATACTCAAGTGTTCAGACTAATTAAATCTCTCTCGCTCTGTAGTGGTTAGTCTTATGCAGCCTCTGCTGGAACCAGGTAACATATTCCGACACTTATGTTGATAACTTTTTTCCCTATGAATGTTTGTTACAATAATTGGTTGTCTTTTTTATTTCTGGGTTCAGGATAGTTAGGGATTTTGATTAGTAATATTGTATGTTTAGTGAATTACAGTTGGGTTATGAGTGCTCAGTTTAAAGAAATCCTGGGATTCTGTTACTTTTCTGGGAAAATGCAGGAATGGAATTAAAGACGAAATTTTGAATTTTTATCAGTATGTGGGGCTTGAGAAAACAAAAGTTCCTCTAAAATGAACATAATAATACAATTTTGTTGAATTTTGCATTTCCTTTTGGTTTTCCAAGGTTTTCTCAGCGAACAAACAAAAGGGTATAGTTTTGTCAGTGCTGGTCTGTGTTTATTTATGCATCTATGGTATTGAAATGATTGGATTTGGTAAATGGGTAGCCATAAGTAAGAACAAAAACTATTTGTGTTGTGTTATTTGCTCCTAATAAGAGTTTGTGAAGAATAATTTCTTCAGAATCTTGGAAGTACATTTTTTTTTTTCCGGTAATAGTTAGAAAGTTTCCCCTCTGAGAGATCCAAAGTAGATTTGTAGTAATTCTAGAAAACTTCAGGATATTTGGTGTGAATTAGTTGTGTGAATTAGTTGTGTTCATGGGATATTTGTGGACAATTTCCCAAGTATGTTAATTTGAGATGAATTCTAGTTATATTCGCTTGGTGCATATTATTTGGATAATTCTGGAGTGACTTAGGAGGAAAAGATCTAGTTTTGCTGTAGGGACTTTGAAACTCTCTTTTCTTGTCCGGCATAATATTGGCAGATGGTGATCTTCCCAAACTTTGCTATCCAGTTTATTGCTTTGGTCATCAAGTCCTTTAATGGAGCATGCAAAACCTGAGATTTGCAAAAGGAATCTTATCCGGCAATCAGGGTTTGCTCAGCTGAGTTGTTCTCCATACTTTTTAGTTTGAGCCAGAGAAGGGATAAAGAAATTTTTTGGCTATGCTAACCTTGTGATGCTGGTACTTGCTGACAATTTGGGCAGGGTTGTATTTCCCTTCAAATAGGGAGCCCTGTGTAGTGCTTAGATGTATCAATCAGAGTCTGAGACTGGCAAGATAATGTTAGGATTCTCGAACCTTCCCCAAATCTCCCTTGATTTCTCTTATGCTTGACCGTTACGCTTGTTTCCTTCCATCGATAGTTTGCTTGATTGTTACACTTTTCATTTTCCATATTAAGCTTGATTTGCTCCTATAAATAAGTTGATGCTGTATGGCTCATCAGATAATTTGGCTTGAACAAGTTTAGAAATTTATCTGCTGTACGAGGAACAAAGTATTAGGAGTTAGTGTACACAATTACATGTGTCTATATTTCTCTTGCTTTCTGGGATGTTCTCAATCTAATCTATTTTTGCAAGATTATCAGTTAATCATTCTGGTTGTGATTAATCCTGTTTACTGAATGGAAAAGCTTGGAATTATCATTTGGCAGTTCATTTTGACAAGAAAAAAAAGTTCATCAACCCCCCAAAACAACCATCATTTCTTATCAATATATTGGCTTTTGTTCAAGAACAACAAAGATGTGTGTTTGAATATACTCAATATCTTATCTCATGGTTGTGTTTCATTTTTAGGTGATAGGATGGAGGAGGCATCACCAGAGCCTTCTGTTTCATTATGGAGCAAGATATCCACCGTTAGGATCATGGCTTGGGAAGCATACAAAAAGAAGCCAATCTCACATTGGATTCTTCTATTTCTGAGTAGTGCGGCAATGCTTGTGGCCTTCCCTGCTTCTAGCATTCTTTCTCGTCTCTATTATTCGAATGGTGGCACGAGCAAGTGGATCATTTCATGGGTGGCGGTTGCTGGGTGGCCTCTAACTGCTTTGATCTTATTTCCTACATACTTCTTTTGTAAAACCTTTCCTACTCCTCTGAACTTAAAACTCACTCTTTCCTACGTCGTGCTCGGTTTCTTAAGCGCTGCCGACAATCTCATGTATGCATATGCGTACGCTTACCTGCCAGCATCTACTGCTGCTCTTCTGGCATCATCATCCCTAGTGTTTTCTGCACTATTTGGATATCTTCTTGTGAAGAACAAAATAAATGCTTCGGTGATAAATGCCGTTGTGATCATTACTGCCGCGATGACCATCATTGCTTTGGATTCAGATTCAGATACATATGGAGATATCACTAATAGGCAATACATCATTGGCTTTATCTGGGACATTTTGGGATCTGCTCTCCATGGGCTCATTTTTGCTCTTTCAGAGCTAGTTTTTGTGAAGTTGTTGGGTAGAAGGTCCTTCCATGTTGTGTTGGAGCAACAAGTCATGGTTTCTCTGTTTGCCTTCATATTTACCACTATTGGGGTTGTTGTGAGTAAAGATTTTCAAGCGATGAAATCCGAGGCTAAAAGTTTCGAGGGCGGCACAACTTCTTATCTCCTCGTTCTCATCTGGGGTGCAATCACTTTTCAGCTGGGGGTACTGGGAGCTACTGCTGTGCTTTTCTTGTCATCCACCGTGCTTGCTGGTGTGCTCAATGCAATAAGGGTACCCCTCACAAGCATTGCAGCTGTTATATTGTTACATGACCCCATGAGCGGTTTCAAAATTCTATCTCTGGTGGTTACCTTCTGGGGATTTGGCTCATATATATATGGCAGTACATCCTTTGGTAAAGATTCCTCATAACACTTGGTTCTTAAGTTTCCAGTGAATTCATTTTCTTCTTGGTTGAATATACCTTGTGTTTAATTATTATGATATTGTTAGACTGTATCCAACTTATAGACAGAATTATTGGTAGTTGAATTTCAGAAATGTACCACTACTTTTGTAAAAAAATTAGTTTTCTGCAGAATCTTGTGACTGAAACAATTTCACGTGATCATGGTCGTCTTACAAGAATGCCATTGGCTTCAACTGTATATGAGAAAGTAAACACAAGAGTAATTACTCTTCGCACCTATTTATCATACTTATTTTACATTGGCTGATATGGCATATTTTAAGTGGGACAGGTAACCATGACTTTTGTCATACTGCATTTGCTGTGCAACAAAGCAGTGAAGCACCATCTCAACAAAGTTTTCCTTCGTCCATACAATTTGCATGGTTTACTACCACTAAATACGTTTATTTTTCTTTTTAGGTCTTTTTGGATAAAATATGAATTAATTAGAACAAAATAATAACAAATATATATACATATATGTACACACAAGAACATAACCCCAGATATTTTCAACAAACCCTGGAGAATCCTCACAATCTCGAAAAAACAGAATATAGTGGAGGATATCCTTTGCTCTTGGGTGTGGGAAAGAGAGAGAGGGTACGAGCAAAGTATGAACTTTGACGGACATGTGTTGACTGCAGGGATATAAACCAGGTATTCCACTATAATATATGTATATTTTAAATAGTTTAAATAAAGATGAAAAATTGTGTTTGTGCAGCAACAATTCATACAACAAAAAAGACTAGTGCTTTCAAAATTGATATAGCATTTAAAATTATTATTGGATTAAAATTCAACAGCGATATATCACATATTTAATGATAATTTTATGGCCATTTCAATTTTAAAAAAATTCAAAAAAAAAAAAAAATCCTTATAGCATTACTCCTAAAAAACACTACAAGATCGACGTCAAGACGATAGCATAATTAAGCTGTAGACACCAACCGCCAAAGAGAGGATATAACACTTTAAAAAGCCCATTATCTTCTTCTTCTTCATATATATATATAAGTAGAAAGTTCATTATCTAATTAACTAATTACGTTATTTGAAATTTTGATAGGTTTTTAGACCTATGTGGTGAGCATTCTTGTCTTTCAAAAGAAACTAAACATTTTGTTACATATATATATATATATATATATATATATATATATATATATATATATATATATATATATGTATATTCCAAAAATCCTAAAAATTTACCCCATGCAAACGCCCCATTAGTGAATTCCTAGAATTAATCCATGAAAGACAAACTAGATGAAGATAGCGACACTTTATGGACCAACAATTTACACCACTTTATGACTGACATGCCCATGTAGTGAGCCCCCCCCCCCCCCCCCCCCCCCCCCCCACCAAGGTCTTATACGTGGAATGATGTGGATTGGAGGCCAATCACAATCATGAGAGTCACTAGAATTCCCCATGTGTGAAAATATCTGGCTTTTTCCTTTTTTCAGCTATAAAGCAGATCTCTGGCTATGATAAGAATGAACAAGAATTGGCCAAACCTGCATCCAAAGTTGGAGCCAGATAAAAGAGGAGCTACACAAAAACATGCGTTTCCAGGTAAAAAGACATTGCCAGCCCCAAGAGTATAAAGCAATAGATACATTCATATGATTTCCATCCTGTTGTAAACTAAAGCTCCCTTCATGAAGGGATCAGCAGCCCCACCTCCTTTCTATTTCCCCAATCACAAGCCTGATAAGACTTTAAAGCACACAGCTAAATGCTAAATATCATCTTATTAAAACTTATTGCACAAACAGTAGATAAGATCCTTGTTAGATCTAAGAACAAAAAGTTTCATTTGCCATCAACTATAGCTACTGCTACAGCAGCATCATATTTAGTTTTTAGGGCCAATGTCCTTAAGGGCACAGATCTGCTCCTCTCCCATTGCAGACATGACTGTCACCACAAGGTCCTTTCCTTCACCAAACCCATCTTTAATCTATACACAGGAAAGTAAATACAAGAATTTTAGTCTATACAGTCAAAAGAATAGAGAATATACAAAAAAAAGATTTGAGTGGATTAATGGACTCCCAAGATTTTGATGCAAGCAAATTGGCAAGGTTAATGAAATCCTTCTCAATTTAGATACCTGAGTGAGCAGATTGTCATCGGTGGGAAGCCTCAGATCATCTTTGGTGTTTCCATTCTCAGTTAGAAGACTCACCTACAAGACACCAAAATTTGGTTAGCATAACAAACTACAGTCAGCAAGGGCACTATGAATCTGACTAGGATACTGTTTTTTCTTCTCCTTTTCTTTTTTAGAGTTCCCTTTGTAAATAGTGTAATTCACTGAAAGTAGATTTCTAGTAAAGTTGGCAGAAACATTCTTGTATCCAGGTAGTTTTGCATTCTTCATGTATATAACATTATTATATTTCCTTAAATTTGGAATGGCAGGCCAGCTGAAAACAAGCAAATAATTTTCATCACCCAAACCAAAAGCTCGGGTGGAAGAATTCAGTTTAAAAAAGAAGAAGCATAAACTCCTGTCGACACACAATTAATTCCCTCTATCATCACTATTATCAATTGAAGGTTTGTTAATCGTCACATAATTGCATTCCCTGAAACCAAAAATCGGTAATAATTAATGAAGAAAACTTACAAAACCGTCTTCAGAGATATCAATGAGCTGATAGTCAGTACGATTAACATGAGGAACCTGTAAAAAGAAATAATGAATGAAAAGGAACAATAAGCAAATGTGCTCAAGCACAAAAGAACACCCACATAGTGAAGCAAAATTAGAGGTTTACATCACAGTTGTGGGATGAAGGAACAATATCTTCAAGCTTCTTCCCATTAAATATGTCAATTGCCACGAAGTGGCACTTTGCATGTCCATGCTTGCCAGTTTTGGAAGTGGAAACTTCTACAACCTGGTTTAAAAAACCCCACCAAAACAAACAGCTTATGAATTGAAAAAAAAAAAAGAAAAAAAGAAGAAGAAGACTGCTTAAGCAACACCACCATACCACAGCCTTTTTTAAAGCACACATAGATAAAAGGTTTAACATTAAACATGAAAGGCAAGATGAACAACAAAAGCGAGTAATGAGCTACAACGGTAATTGCATCTCTCATTAGTTTTAGTTTTAGTATTAGTATAGTATTGTCAACTTCATTCATGGCTTTTCTCAAGGGAGAGCAATTTGATGCTTAAATGCAACAAGGAAAAGCACGACATTAAAGTTAAGGACAAGCTTAAGCTTATTACTACCATCTAGATTTTTACACATCAATTCATTGCGAAAAGAAACGATCACTAACGGACTAAGTAAAAGAAAAAAGTGCTGCTTCTTAGTGGGAGTGTATCAAATGAGGGTGGCTAGGCCCAAGTATGATATATTAACGCAGAACACACTTTCTGGTCATTATTTGAAAGAAAGAATAGCCCCAGATGACCATAAATGGTTATGTAATTCCAAATTATATACCCTAAAAAGGGACTCGAGCCCTTACACATGCAAACCTCACACCTTCAAAGTGTTATTCGCAATTACCAGTTTTTTGACATGTAGCGGAGTTGGGCCTCTCCATTAAGCTTCAAAAATAATCAACAAGAGATACACAGAACCACATGCAAACCTACTGAAATATGTTTTTATGTTACCAAATTTTGATACACAGTCCCAACAGAGAAAAAAAAAAACAAGTTTTTGAGAGCAAGCCCACATGATATTTGATAACATCTTTAATTAAACCAAAAATCACAACTTTAATCAACTAATAAAAAATTACATGAACTTTATACTAAAGAAACAACAAATCTCCACCCAAAACTTGCACACAATTTCTCCACAAAAAGAAAAACCTAAAAGAAAAAAAAACCCAACAATTGATAAAGCACCAATGATCATAAAACCATCAAATATCTAGTAAAATAACAAAAACCCAGATAATAATTTTCAATAGTAGACCAAAAAAACCCCAAAAAGATATAAAGATAAAGGAAAAACAGAGAGAAAGGCTGAACCTTGCAAGGCCTGTTCTTGATGACGATGTAGCCACTCTTGCGAATGGCACCAGCTTGTTGAGGGTAGGTCTTTGACGCTCCTGCGTCGGCCTTGGACTCGAAGTGGTGCTCCTCGTCCGACATTTTTCCAAGCTTTCTCCTTCTCTCTCTGTGCTCTCTGTTATGTTCTTTCTGACAACGAAGAGGACGACTCTAAGTCTAAGAGGTGGCCGAATCTTTATAGAGTCTGAGGTCCACATTCTTAACCCTGGTTAACGTAAGATAAGATCTTGGCCGTTGGATCAACGGGGTTGGAATTTGGCAATCATTTCGATATCCTCTCGTGTGCAATTTTTTGCACGTGTATAAAATTGGTGGAGGGATCGTGATTGGATGCAATGCCTTAGGTGTTGCTTTTATAGCCCTAATATGTGTCACTAATTTTAAATCAACGGTCTATAAATTCTATAATGTAATCTTGCATGTTAAATTTTTTAGAAAAAATCTTTAAAAAAAAATAAAATTGCATCTATCGACCCTTATCCCTGCCCTCATCAGCCTCATTGTTGTACCGCCACTATCAACCTCCCACCCAAAGTCAGAATTAGAAGTTTTTATAGGTAGGGGTTAGTGGTCAAATTTTTTTTTTTTTTGTAGGGACTAATAAACTAAAATTTAATATTTTTTTTTATTTTTATTTTTTAATTTTTTTACAATTTTTTTTTTTTAACCTCATAATTTTTTTTAAAGAAATTAGGGGGAGCATGACCCTTGCCAACCCTCCTCCCTCTGTCATTGGTCCCACCACAACCATACCTAGGAGTGATCAACTGCTTTTTTGCTATTTTAGAGGTGATTGAATCACTTTTTTGGACAAAAAAAAGTGGTTAGGAACTTTAAGCTGTGGTTCGGTCACTCGAGTATCCTATATATATTTAGGGCGGTCAAATCACTCCTTTTTACATTAGGGATGGTTCGATATTTTTAATGGCTACTCAAGCCGCCCTTTCTGCTCTCTCATGTATGCTTTCTCAATCTAAGTCGTTAATTTTAAATGAATGGCTCAGATAAAATTTATTGCATTAAATCTCAATGTATAAATGCAGGATGTAATTTTTTGCAAAATTAATGGGTTTTTTTTTTTTTTTTGTTTCTTTTCTATCATAACGAAAAAATATGATATAGATTTTAAGTTTGAGAAAACAAATGAAGCATCGTCCTCTTTTAAGACAAATTAACAATAGGAATTAAAATCTATGAAATAAGTTTTGTTTCTAAAGTTTTGGTGACTTTGATTCAAGATGGACATCTTACATAAGGATTAGTATGATAATTATTTTGAGGATGAAAGAGATTTATATTGAACTACACATTTGTAATTGTGTTTGAATGTTGAGTTAGACATGGTTTGAATGTAATGGGATTTGGAATATTACTTGTGTAAGAGACAATGTGTGTTTATGTTTGTGAGAAATAATAGAGTATTTTTAATTTTGGTTATTTCTAGTAGATTGTAGGTAGTATTATTCTTGAGAAATGCTAAAAGCGATACCCTCATTTCACTCCATCTTAGTGGACTCGTTGAAAAAAAATAAAAAATAAAAAATTAAGGTCTGATAAGCATTGTCACATTAACCCAATAAGATGGGTCATGGGCGTAGGATGGATGTAGGGGTTTTAGTACTTCTTTTGAATTATGATCCCTTACAATTACAAAGAAATTGTAGATTATCAAATTATTGAATTTAGGCCTTTTTTTTTCTTTTTTTTTTTTTAATATCGAAAAGCTTGAAAAAATTATACCTATTTTATCAAGGCAGTCAAAAATAATTTTCCTCACAAGAGTTTTTCTTCACTTTTGCAGAGATGTTTGTTCTTCATAAAACTAAAAAACAATTTTTTTGCTCAAGGCTTTTTTACAACATACAGAGCAAGAATCTGATAAAAAAAAATACTTAATTCTCAACTGTAATATGCTGCCCTTTTAATAGGTAGTATTTTCAAGCGTTTCGAGTAAATAAATAGCATAAATTTCATAATTTGAGAATCAACCGTTTATTTGAAATCGTAAGGAATCTCGATCCTGCCCTTAGAGTATATTATTCTCACGTATATTTTTAATAATATTAACAATAAAGCACATGAAAATTACCTAAAAACACGTATCAATTTAATAGATTAATTCCTCTTTTGAAAAACTTTGTCCTTATCCTTGTCAAAACACATTTCTTATTTGTTGTCTTACTTGAAGGTAGCTTTTTCCAAAACGTGTTATGGTTGGATTTGTGCCAAAAATAGCCATCTTTCAAATGCCCAACTTTGATCAAACGGCTCGTACCTTCTCTTCTCTAAAAGACGATTTGGGGATAAGCATCTGATGCCCAACCCAATGCCACTTGGGTCCATGGGAATCTATTCTATTTCTACCACCCAAAAATATTTCAACCCGTTGAAAGTAAAAGCATGTCAAAGAAAATTACTTTTAGTGGAAGAATGTGTAAAGTTTTGTACTTTCACAAAAAAGTTCAAGAAATTTTTGTTTTATATGATAAAGATATTCTTAAATTATCTGTCTGAATTTAAAAGAATTTGGATAAATGATTATGAAAGACTACTTATGAAATCTACCTGACTAGATAAATGATTGAAAAATCCAATTTTTATTTGGTCTAATGAGTCTCATAAGTTACCTCTCACAATCACCTACCCAAATTTTCTCAAATTCGAACAGATAATTTGAGAAGATCTTAAGGAACCCATATAACCGAATAAATGGTTGAATAACCTAATTTTTATTTGGTCAAGTCAAGCAAATAATTAAGAAGATCATAACCCTCTGTATTCGAGACATGTTTTTTTTCCAAATTATATATATAATTTAATCCATTAAATTGATTTAGTTTCTTAAAACATATGATTCTCCTATGTTCATATTCTATGACGTGTGCCCTTTTTTATGGGAGGCTCCATGAAGGTGTTCTCTTGGATCAGTGGCGGACCCATCATTAACAAATTGAGGGGGTTAAATTGAAAAAAAAAAAAAAAAAAAAAAAAATTAGAGGTAAAATTTTAAATATATACATTTTTTTTAGAATTTATTTTTTTGGAGGAAAAAATCTGGGGCTTGTCCCCCTGCCTCTAAGTAGATCCTCCCCTGTCTTGGATGCTTGCCACGTGATGGGCATATAACCTAATTATTTTTCATGTAGAGACTATTTTTGTGGACGTAAAGATTAGAGTGATTATTTATTGTGTCACTAGAGGCAACACGTACAACTTTTTTTTGAAGATATAAAATTTGTTTAATATCTAATGACTATAATAATTAATAAGTTATAACTAATAATAACATAATAATCGAGAACTACACCTAATAGGGGTATTTTATTTTCTTTAATTTATATGGGGTAACTTGTCCAACCCTTCTCCTATTCATCTTTTTGGAGAATATGAGAAATATCTCTATTAAAAGGATTAACGGGTGGGCTAAGATTTTGACTATAAGAATCAATTTTATTTTTATTTTTTTCCTGCCAGCTACATCATTGTAGTTGTAAAGTAATTTATTGAATAGAATTATTTTTAATAAATTTCAAATTTTTTTAAGGATATTTGACCACAAATGAGTTTTCCTATAAGATAAGGTAGAAGAATTTAAATTAACTTTTGTTTCTAATGTATGTAATTTTCACTTGTATTTTTAATAGATTTTCTCAAACTCATTTTCACATGTAGTTTTAAATTGACATATGTTAATTATAGTAAGAATCGCATGCTCTAAAGATAAATCTTAGATTAGAAGAATTTCTTTCGACCTAGTTGGAAGGCTTTATTTTTCAAAACCATTTTTTTCTCGCTCTCATTTTTTGTCTTCAAAACAAACAATTTAAAAAAACATAAAATACTTAAAATTATTTTTACCTTTAAATCACATCAGAATACTTTTTGAAACAAAAACAAAACGCACCCTTAAAAAAGCATTAACAAACGGAATCGTCTTCCAACTATTCTTCTAAGAAATTGCAATATTGGGGAAATAGGAGGTGAAACAACATCAATTGAGGGTATTTCATTTGTTAAAGGCAAGGCTTGGATTGGTCTCTCAATGATAGGATAAGAGAGGGGAGACAAAAGGGAGGTAGTGATGCAAAAAGGATCTCAATGTACTTATCAAAAGGGAACTTTTATCCATTAGGATTGCTTTTCAAGTTGACTATAAACAGTGGTGGTGCTTCTTTCAATTGACTGCAAAGAAAGCATCAAGTTTAACAGATGAAATAATTATGTTGGTAGGTGGGAGTGGTGGGAGAAAGATAATGACATGAAGATATAAGAGAACTCTTCTTTGAGCTCTAAGGGCAGTGTTTGGCAAATGGTTTTAGCTCGATTTTGACTTTGTTTTTAATTTTTCTAAATTAAAAAAAAAAAAAATGTTTTTGATTTTTTTTTTTTTTTTTTTTTCACTTTTTTCTTACAAAAAATTCAAATATCATTTCACGTTTATATCACATCAATAATGTTAGAATATATTCTAAATATAATGTTATTGATTTATACTTCATAGTATAGATCGATTTGTGTTTCCTAGTATAAGTCGATTTAGGTTTACTTGTATAGGTTGACTTATTCAACTATAAATTGGGACCTATGTATCGTAAACAATCAAGTTAATGAGCATAATATAGTCTTTTGGGCTTTGCCTTGTGGACGTAGGTCATAGACTGAATCACGTAAATTTTGTCTCTTTTCTCTTTCTTGTTTATGCTATTATTCCGCTTTTCTTCTATTTTGTATTTATACACAAATCTTAACAAATAACTTCTTATTTGACTTCGAACAAAAAACTCACAACAAAACTTTTTACCAAATACATCCAAGAATCCAAATTTAGAATCTAACAAAAATTTCACGAGAATAAAAATTAAGAGAAAAATCCTAAAAAAGAAAGTTGATTAACCTAAAGTTCTATAAGAGTGGCAATTCCGATTCGTGTCGTATCGAGTTATCGATACATGATTATCAACCTAAAGTTATATAAGAGTGGCCATTCGAGTTTTTGTGGTATCGAGCAATGAATACATGATTATATAGATAGAGTGTAACCCTAAAGCTGCCTTTACCCCTTTATACATGTTCAAATTCTCTGTAGTTCCACTCTTCCACTGACCAATGGCTCATGAAACCAAAGCCTAAAACCCTCATTAGCTTGGGCCTTCTTTACTATATCTCTG
This sequence comes from Alnus glutinosa, assembly GCF_958979055.1. Taxonomy (NCBI): domain Eukaryota; kingdom Viridiplantae; phylum Streptophyta; class Magnoliopsida; order Fagales; family Betulaceae; genus Alnus; species Alnus glutinosa. The sequence goes on from NC_084889.1 coordinate 33,371,183, forward strand.
GCTCCAGGGCAAACTTAAACGGGGTATGTCATGCTGTGCTCCTCGGGAATGAATAATTCTGATGTCTATTACCATGATAATGTGTTTCACCGGTTATAAATCTAAAGTTAAGACCAAGAAAATTTTAGAACTCATTTAGGATTTTTCGGGTGTGCATAAAATCTAAAGTAAGATGATCTTACATGAATCAGGCATCAGAAGTGGCAGGCAAAATATACTCGTGGACAACCTAAATTGAGAATACAGACTTAGAGCCAATAATTTTGGTTGAAATGATAAAGCCCAAACCGCAAAAGCCAACACAAGAAAACAAAATAGAGCACATATAATAAGACTGGATTAGTGGAGGAAACTTAGGTAGCTCGACTAGCCATGTCAACATAGTGGTTGCGTAGAGAATGTTGGGATTGTGGCACTGAGAATAACCGCTCCACGATTTCATCCCAATTGTCCGATGATTTTAGGCGAAGGATTTTGCTAGCAAGCGTAAAATCCGACAAAGAATCTAGCTACAACCATAACCAGCTAGTAAGCAAAAAATCCAACATGACACCTGATCGTACCCCATTAGTGGACACCCTACATAAAGAGGCGATATACAACCATTTCAAGTATAATAACACGATAAATCTCACACACGATCTTCCAAAAACGCCTTAGCTCGCTTCCTAAGAGCGACACCCAATTTCTTCATTGCAAACTCAAGCATTAAAGAGTTCTTCAGCAGACAAATCCCGTTAAGCCTCCGAACAGTTTTCACCCTTTTTACAGGTGTTCATTATTTTGATCTAACTGTACGATCAACTGCGTCGTCAAGAAGCCTCGCCCAAATGACAAAATGAAAGTCTCTCTAAAGTTGAGTACTATATGAATGATGAGTAATTAACTTGGCAATCGGCATAAACCTTTTAAAGCATGACTTGAGCTGTGGCACATGATGAATGTGCTCCACAATTATTACTCCCACCAATTGGAGCCTAACCCCAAATCAACAGATCTAATCTCTCACACATAATTGTTTTGTGATGATGGAATTCATAATGGGTGTGGGAATTTTTTGTATTAAAAACAAGGGACAAGCATTCTAAGACACCCATTTAGTCAAAGAAAGATGTACTTATGTATTTATTTATTTATTTGTAGTTGTGTAGAATGTAGGTAGAGTCATTTCTTTCTACATGAAAAAAGTGAAAAATTCATTCATCAAAAAAAAAAAAAAAAAAAAAAAATTCCACCATGAGGACATATATGAACCATTTTGGTGACCACACTAACTGACACTTGGCTAGAATAGTTACAACGCGGCCAATTTTATTTTTTGCTGTCTTCGTTCTTTAGTTTAACTTGTTTTGCTTTTTGTCCAAATTCAAGTAAACAAACATTGACATGTGAACAACCCAGCCAATTTACACCCCATTTTGGAAACTATAACGATAAGTGCACCAATTTACTCTCTGTCACGTGTATATATGGCCACCAACAGAGGCAATTTGTTCGATTTATTGTCCAAGGGTGGTCCATAGACAATATATTCTACTTTGAAATAGTGGTCTAGAAGAATGCATAAAGTAGCATAGGAATTTGCATGTGTCATGCAGCAACCAGAAGCATTTTCTGTGTAACGAAAAGAATCAAAACAAAACTCCATCCCCTCAATATGATTGAGTCTTTTTCTGTGCAAAGAAGGTGGAACCAAATGAAATATAATACTAGATGTAAAGTAAAGCCACAATTGGAGATACCATGTTGAAAGGAACAAAGGATCAAGCTCTTTTTGTATATAAATTAAGCTTTTATGCCACCAAAAAAGGGAAGGTGAAAAGAAAGACAGCAAAACCAAAGCAGAATTTCAGGACAACGTACTGTACACTCCCCTCCTCCATGGCAGCATAGAAAGAACTCATAACTTAGAAAAAGAACAAAGGAGGAGAAAAGCAAAGCAAAGAGACTTCCATGCTGTCTCATTTTTCACGTTTCTTCTTCACTGATGAGATGTTGGTTCAATATCTTTAAGAAGTCCAACTATTTGCTGCATGGTTGGTCGCTTCGTGGGAAGGTCAGCCGTGCACAGATATCCAATCTTGAGGGCCTCCACCATCTGGTCATCTGATCCTGTATCAACTATTTTTGGATCAATAGCTCTCGACCCTTGGTTCTTCCTTACTAATCCTCTAACCCAACTCACTAAATTTGCTTCTTTCTCCTCAGGATAATCATCTCCAATAGGCTTTTTCCCAGTAATTAGCTCAAACAGAACAACCCCAAAGCAATACACATCGGATTTTGGTGTTGGGGGGTCACATTCTGGATGAGAAAATTCTGGTGGCACATACCCTGGTGACCCATGAGCTATCTCCTCATCTAAACCATTGCCAAAAATTTTAGCCAGACCAAAATCAGATAGTCTTGGTTCCAAGTCATAGTCCAGATAAACGCTGCTAGCTTTGACATCTCTATGAATAATTGGAGGTGAGCAGCCATGGTGGAGAAATGCCAGCGCTCGGGCTGTGCTGAACGCGATTTTGTGACGAAATCTCCAAGTTGTTAACAACCCTTCAGACCCAACATTTTGAATTCCATTAATATCATCTTGTTCCCACGTATCTGTGCTCCAATCCTCTGTAATCTGAACCCCTAGCGGCAAGTCATAAAGCAAATTCTGCAAGTTACCATTCTCCATGTAATCATAGATAGCAATTCTTTGATCCCCAGCTAAGCAATATCCAGTCAACGGAACAAGATTGGGGTGTTTGATTCGACCAAGACACTCAAGCTCTCTTGCAGCTTCTTGGTCTGTTAATGTAGACCCATGGACCAAAACTTTCACTGCCACATGAATTCCACCAGGTAGAAATCCTCTATAAACAGGCCCAAATTTGCCTTCAGCCAAAAGGGTACCACGGTCAAAATTTGATGTTGCAGATAAGAGGTCTGCAAATGTGATATTCAACAATGGTTTCTCAAAAATCACTACAGGCACTGAATTCGCATGCTTAACATCAGCCACCCATGTCGTCGAATCAGTCTGGAATGAAAAGGGGCCTGAAATATTTTGTTCTTTGTATGAGGTCTGCTTTACAGCCCACTTTCTAGTTTTCCTTCTCCAACCGCATGCTAGAAATAGCAATAACCCGGCAAGCAAGCAGATCATTGAGAGGGTTAAAGCCAGAGCAAGCTTCATTCCCTTATGATCGGATCGTCCTCTTTTGAAGAGGTCAGGGTTCGCAGCAATCGGACAGCTGTTCAATGAACCAAAGAAGGCTGTTTGGAGGGTCTCATTGGAGAACTCTGAATCACAGAGTGTAAGGTTATTGTAAGAGAAGTTGAACCTCTCCATGAATCGGAGTTTCTGTAAGACGGACATAGGAATTTCTCCACTCAAGTTGTTGTGTGAAACATCCAGAAGTTGGAGGTTTTTGATACTTAGTACTGGAACTTTTCCGGTAAGATGGTTGCCGGAAAGATCAAGAGTATTCAAATGAACTAATTGCAAGATTTCATCAGGAATGTGACCAGTGAGACTAGTTTTAGACAAATTGAGATACTCTAAATTCAATAGCATTTCAATTCTCGGGAAGTCTTGTCTGGTAAATCTATTGCATGCAAGATTAAGGTGTTTGAGATTGTGGGCTTGACTCAAATTATGGAAAATCTCTCCACTGAGCTTATTCTCAGATAAGTCTAGATAAACCAAATGAGACCAATTGTAACTTGAGTTGAATTGTACCTGGGAAATGTGACCTTGAAATTGGTTCCTTCTCAGATCTATAACCTCCAGCTGCTCCTGAAACACACCCATTACAGAACCCTGGAACAAATTCCCAGAAATGTTAAGGCTAGTGATTGATTTCATTCCCGAGAAATCCGAATCCCGGCCGTAAATACCATTTCCTGCAAGGTTCAAGGTCTTGAGCTTGAGAAATGCAGCACCAAAACCATCTGGAAGAGACCCACTTAGCCGATTCGACGAAAGATCAATGGTTACCAGAGACCGGCAATTCAGAATTCCTGATGGGATGCTCCGCTCAAACCCGTTACGATTGAGTTTAAGGACTTGCAGGCTGACTAGGGAGCTCACGTCTGCCGGAATTTCCCCAGAAAAATTGTTGCTTGAAATGTCGAAGATTTCAAGGAAACCAAAATTGCCAATGTTGTTAGGTAGGGGCCCAGAAATCCAGTTGGAGGAGAGATTAAGGCTCTTGAGTAAGCCTAAACTCCACAAATCTGAAGGCAAGCCAGTGATTTTGTTGTTACTGAGATCCAAAGAATGAAGCTTGGCGAGCTTGCCAATGGTGGTGTCAGGAATAGAACCGGCTAGGCCTAAACCAGAAGCTACCAACTCAACAACATATTCATTATTTTTATCACAGAAAACCCCTTCCCATGAGCAAACAGGAGCAGAAAAGTCGACTTGAGAAGAGGCTAAGTCCATCTTCTGAAAGAACTCAGAGACAAAGAAACCATCCGTGTTGGGTTGTTGAGAAGCCAAAAGCTTGAAGAACAGTGTGAGAGCAAAAATAGAGCCAAAGAAACAAAAACCCATTTGGGAATGAGGTCTCAGACTGAGAAAAGCAATAGAGAGAGGAAATTGAATCCAAGCCCTCCAACCAGTTCAAATCCCTCTCTCAAAAGCTTGGAAACCGCTACCACCACTCAATCATGAATGGTTCTGGGTCCATCTCAGAAACTACTTAACTGGTTTCTGCAACTCCACAGAGTCCAACACTAAAACCAACCAGTCTACAGTGTGTTTTTGGGTTTTCAAGAAAATATGATACTTGGGTTTAAACTCTCCTAAACACACACTTTCCCTGCAGAGTTATATTGCCCAGAAAGCCCCCAAAATCTGTCCATAAGAAACAAGTGTATTCAGTATTGGTATTCAGATAACGATGGAGTTTCTGGGGTTTTCAAGAGAGAATGTGAGCCTTACCTTGTCTGGCTTTGGAGGTCTTTGAAAGCCAACAAAAAACAAAACAACACAAGTGAAGAAGCACTTTTGTCCCTGGGCAGAAGACGAGGCAAGCTCAGTTTTGCTACATAATTATTTAATAAACTCCATTTTCCTTTTTTTAGAAAGGTGTAAAAGAGGAGGGTCTCTTCCGAGAGAGAGAGGGAAAGAATTGTTGAGAAGGGTATACTGGGAAGGAAAGAAACCAATAAGCATGGGCGGTCAGAGGTGGGAGTTCATAAATGACATATATTGAATACAAATATCTGTCACGGGTTGGTGAATTTATGCAGAGCCTGTTGGTGGGAATTCAATGATTCTTGAATCTTCATTGAGTGTTGTTGATCAGCTTTTTTGTTTCTGCGGTGAAAAAAGTTTTCTGCCTTCTTTTCTCCATCTAAAATGTGATGGACTTCTAGCAAAAGAATGGGAGACGGCTTTGTTTGTTATTCTATTTCTCCCTTTTTTCTTTTTTTTTTTTTTTTTTTTTTTTTTTTTTTTTTTTTTTTTTATAGATAAAAAATTAAAAAATTTAACAAACAACTTAAAATACTCAAAATTGTTTTCAACTTTACGTCACGATCTTTGGTGGAGAGTTTATAAGTATACTCGTCAAAAATACAAAGTCATCAGTGGAGGACATCTATGAAGCGGAACAAAAGGTAAAAAGCAAGGAGGCATGAACACAAAATATTGTTGTCCCACGGTGGAAGGCTGCTCCAACTCCAGGAAAAAGATGAGGGTGAGAGTCATTGCTAGAGATGATGAGGGCAAGATCATTGCTGCAGTGTACACTTTAGAGATGTATACCCAATATAGCAATTAGCAAATGCATGGTAATTTAATTGAGGACTCAAAGATTATGCTAAACAGTTTCCAGTCATGGTGTGTGATGGATCCAAGAAGAGAAGCAAACATGACTGCACGTCTGTTGGCGAATGAGGCGCTCTAGACTTTTGCAGAGGGAATATGGATGGAAGAGTATCCGATGTTCCTTCGTGATATTGTAATCACTCATAGCTGTATGATTTGGTTTTCCGGAATGAAAGATTGAAAGTTCTCCTAAAATAAATAAATAAATTAGAATATTCTTTTAAATTAAAAACAAAAAATACACTCCAAAATACATTAACAAATTGAAGAGTAATTTCTTTCTTGTACAACTTTTTGTTTCTATAAGCATTAACATTGCCAAAAATTTGTATACTTCTACGTCCAAAATATCATTTATTTTTTCCCTTTTTCCCTTCCAAAGAATTTTAAAGTCTATTTGACATTGCGATTTCATCAACCGTAAGTTCTATTTTAAACCAAATCACAGGCAAGAGGCATGTGTGTAAAAATGCACTATTTTAAAACTTAAGCAGCGATTTTACCAAAAGTTTAACTGTGTTTTTAAAAAAACACATTTTTAAATCTCACGTCTTGAAATCGCAAACCGAGAATGATTAACCTATTTCAATACTTTTTCCTTTTCTTTTTTTTTTTATCTCAATGAGGATTTTATAAAAATAGTTTCATTTTTTAATTTATTATTTTGTCATTTCTAGAGGAGGCATGATAAACCGTCCCTGCTCGCCTCTTTTTGATAAAAAAAATATTTTTTTTTAATTAAAACAGCCGGTTGGGGGAGAGTAAAACGTCCATCAACAAGCATTTCCCTTTCTAAAGTCCAAATTTGTTACTATTATTGAACGAGAGTGTGTTGTATAGTATTAGTCTGTATTGTCTATTTTTTTTTCTGACTTTTGTAAGAAAGAAACAAAAATCTTTCACCCCATTGTCTCGTTGACGCCGTGTTATATAGGTTGATTGGTTGAATTATATTATGGTAGAAATTTTCAATGGATTAGATAGGAGTATTGGTGGGATATCGTATTTTGTTGACTTTATCCCTTGAAAAAGTTTCTCCCACCCCATTTTCTCAAGTGAACTATTCTTGTTTTTCTTTTTTCATCCTAAACAATGCTTTTTAGCAAGTATGTGATGAGTTCAGATTGAGTGTAAGATTCCAAGGACCATAAGAATTTTAGGGTTGTATAATTGAAATGGTTATAATCATTCCGTACCCGCTAATCGCTTATAACTGTTAATCACTAAATTTATAGTGATTTTAAGGATTGGGGTAAATAGTTAACCGCTACCAGCTACCCTCATATATATATATATATATATATATATATATTTTAATAACCACCTAAGCGAAGCGGTTGCGACTATTAAAATTCGATAACTGTCTTAGATGGTTGCGGTTAGCGGTTAAAGCCAATAATCGTTAGCCGTAACTACTTGTATAGGCCTACATAAGATTTTAATAAGAACCATACGACTATGGAGTACGTACTACGTTTTCTTTGTTTTACTTCAGAGTCGGGTCGGAAGAAATTCTTCCAATTCAATATATTAAATTGAAATATGACTTTAGAATACGTAATTATTACATGCATTTTTAAAACACACGTGAGAATGTATGTGGTCGGTTAATCTTATTAAAAATCCAACTAAAAATAATTTAGGGTTAAACACCTTATTGGTACATGTGGTTTGATAACTTTATTTTTTGTTCCATTTGCTTTCATTTGTATCACATATGGTACTTGTGTTATGTGAAAAGACGAAGATGGTATCTTCGTCTATTTTTTCATCCAAAACTAACGTCTAGCGTGTCATCGGACAGGTGTCGGTGTAATAATGCTACACATGTCCCCATATGCAACGTAAGTGCCACGTTAGTGTTGACATGACTACCATTTTTTTTTAGAAAAAAAGAAAAAATTGAAGGGATGGAAACCACCCACATTTGGCTGGCCTTGGGGGTGGCTTTTTATTTATTTATAAAAAAAATCCTTTAAAAAAACTGGTAACCAATTTAGCGTTGATGTGGCGTTGACATTGCATCTGGGGACAAATGTCGCATTATTACACCGACACCTATCCGATGACATGGTCAGACGTTAGTTTCGGACAGAAAAATGGACGGAGGTACCATCTCCGTCTTTTCACATAACACATGTATCATCTATGATACAAATAAAAACACAAGAAGTAAAAAAATAAAATTGTCAAACTACAGGTACCAATAAAATATTTAACTCAATAATTTATTTAAAGACATATATCAATTTAATAGATTGAAATTATCCGACTGACGGGCACTAGAATCAACCATTTGCACCATTAAACTAGGTGGGGCATCCCAGATTCAAAGGAAAAAGGAAAAAGAAAAAAAAATCTTTTGAGTGTTGTACTTGTCTTATCATGTTAAACCATATCTTAACAATCCATATTGTGTGTATATATATATAGTTTAAATAAAGATCATGATGTGAAGTTGGGTATACTCTATTGTCTTAGTTTATGGCCTGGATCATTGAGTTAGCCCCACTACCCTTCTCTCTCTCTCTCTCTCTCTCTCTGTCTGTCTCTGCCTTTTTCCTATACTTTTTTTTTTTTTTTTTTAGAGTTTGTGGATGCATAATAATGGATTACTAGACGAAGGATTGATTTTGGAGGCACTTCGGTTCTGTTTGTCAATGCTTTTTTTTATTTTTTATTTTTTATTTTTTTGTTTTAAAAAATGATTTGATATGACAGAAAAGTGAAAGTTGTTTTGATTATTTTGTGAGTGTTATATCTTCTGAATTGTTTGTTATGTTTTTGGTTTAAGAAAAAAAAAAAAAACCCAAAAGGAAAAAAAAAAAGGCGTTAACAATCAAAGTGGTGTTCCATTTGATAAACACAAATTACACAAGGCACATGAGGTTTTTGAAAAGTTGAGAATGACCCTTCTTCGGTAGACTTGAAAAAACTCTTTCATAGCATTCACATTAAGCTTAACAATTTTTTATTTCTCTCTATTTTAGCTATAAAAAAATAAAAAATAAATAAAAACCTATATTTCATTCTTTATGTGAGAAATTCATACAAACCAGCATATAATAATGACATGTGTCCCTAACAGATGAAAAATCACGTTTTTTTTTTAATTTTTTTTTTCTATTTGAACTATTTACTTTTATTATTCCATTTAAATAAATATTTTTTTCTAGATGCTATTTTATTATTTATTTCTTCTTTATTGAGAGGAGATAGAATGTTAGAGATTAATTTTTTTACTCTTTTTACTCTCATTTTAATATTTCAATTAGTCAAAATAACATTTGACTAGTCCAATAAAAATGCTTTTGTCAGGATTATTGTAGTCTTTGCACATGGGAAGTACTGAAGTAGTCCCCCTCATCAAATATAAAACAATGACATTTAATATATATATATATATATATATATATATATATATATATATATATATATATATATATATATTGAAAAAATATTAAAAAAAAGAAAAGAAAAACAATGACTTAGGGAGTTAGGGAGAGAGAGAGAGAGAGAGTGAGAGCACGCCAAGAGGAGACAGGAGAGGAAGTGGGGGAGGAAGAAGCATTCAGTATCACAATGATTTGCATTGATTGAGGATACGTTGTGGAGTGAGGAGTAACAAGAAATCAACCGACATAATTACTATCCATAATTAGCTAGACATCCCCTAACATTTATAATAATATTCTTTTTGGGACTTAATCATCATCTACATCTATGCCACCAAACTTAATCTTCAAACATACTTCAATACTAAATAATGTCTACCAATGCTCAAAATAATCAATTACACATCAAAACGTAATTAATCTTCCAACCAATTATTCTAAGGTGTGGCCAAAGATTTCCTAATGCCTAGATTCGACCTCCAAAGGCACAAAAGAAAAATATCTTCCAAGACATTTCTATGACTCGATTTAGTTTAGTCATTATCATTGATATTCTTCTTAATTATTGAATAGCCATTTTTCCATGTAGTCCTATTCACAAGACTTTTTAAAAAGCCGTCGTTTTCCACTACCTGTTTCTCTGATAATGTGTCAAGAAACTATTGGGTCGGGTTGTTTATTTAGCTCATTTCCAGATGTTGTGTTTTATCTTGCACTGTAATGTTTGTACTGAAACCTATGTCAGGGTGTCACATCCCTTCCTTTTGTATTATATTTTCCTTTTATTAATGCAATCTCATTTGCTTAGAAATAAAAAATTTTAAAAAAAAAAAATGCAGCAGCTAGATGCACCTCATGAAAATCACAATGAGGTTTTTTTTTTTTTGCAAACTAATAGGTGGGTTGCTCAAAATAATAACAAGAAATGAAAAGAATTGCTTCTAAATTTATAATTGAACTTGATGTTAAAATGATGGAAAGTTAATAATTTTTTGAGCAATTTATCTTGAACTAGGATAGTTGCAATAAGGTGTAGTGGATGTTTATATAATCTATGTGCATTTGAAGTGGGTTGGCATTTGGCAAAAAATTTCAATCTTCTTCAAAGTGTGCTTCTATCATTATTAGGACTAGGACCAGACAATCCTCAATGAACCATCTTAAATGTGAGGGAAACTACATTAATCCCTTCGAATTAATATCACATTTGCAATCACTCCCAAATTTTTTTAAAAAGTGGCAATCAACCCACTTCAACTATAATTTGCTTCATCTATTAGCATTTTTGTTAACTTGGATGATGCATCACTCGAGCTACATGTGACATAAATTATGTTGATACAGTAACTATGCACGTCGAGTTCCCAATGCCGAAGTCCTACAAGAGAACCAAAGGTCATAGTGGCACACTTATGATGAGAGCATAACCACCTCTAATGCCTAAGTTAATTAGAGAATGTAAGAGAGAGAATAGAAGGAATTAGGATATGATCAGCAAAATAACAGTAAGAGTGTGTATGATCAGAATATACGTGAACTACCTATTTTTCTCACCTTTTGTATGGTCTGCAACCCATATTGGTAAGCATATCTAATAAGGTAAGTATCGTCGGCAAGGAGATTATCTCTTGAATGTGTTGATTTTATATACTATATCTAATGTAATCATAAATTTTGATTATCTCTCGAAGTAGTCATTGAAAGTCACGGCTCTCTCGATTCTTGGGCTTCGCCCATTAGGCCTTATAATAATCTAGTCATTTCAAATTGTCTATTATACCCCCTTTAAAAAGTATTATACCCCTATCAAACATATATATATATATATATATATATATATATATATATAAATACAATTATGTTATTAGATTACAAGGACTAGGACCAGACAATCGTTAACGAACCATCTTAGATTTGTCTTCAGAAAATGGCACAAAAGGCTCTTGTTAGGTACCTCTGCACACTCTGGTCAATGCTTTGGTCTATTTAATAAAGGACATATAACTTTTAAAAAAAAGGCTGCTAATTAAAAATCAACATTATTTTGAAATTATAGAGATGAATAAGGTTAGATTAATCCACGGTCGTCTAACCTTATAGCCTACACTATTGATTGTTTTGTTTTATATTAAATCCATTTTTACAAGTGTATAAATATATACACACACATCAAATAATGCTAATATTTCTAACTTTTGAACTATATTCAATTCCATAACACGTTTTTGACTTTTCTATACATCCAAATTAATGGAAGAAAACTTCTACCAATCAAAAGTACTTAATGCTTTTTATAGGGTTTTTTTAAAAAAAAAAATTATTTTAAAGGTTGATAGGCACTGTCATATTAATCTAATATAATGAAAATATGATAAGAGTGTATATATTAGTACTTCTCGCATTTCTCAAAAATAAATATTTCACGTACTGCATCAATCTTCACACTTAAAATCAACAAATTTTCTTTTAATCATTATTAATGAGCAACGGGTTTTCTTTCGATTCAATCTATCTATTAAATTGACATATGTCTTTAAAGCATATAATTCTCACGTGCATTTTTAAAAATTATTTTGTTCACGCTATTAGAAATATATGTAAAAATCACAACTTTAAAGACAATATAACATATATGAGTTCAATAGACAACCAACCCATATGGCCCATATACATGGGTAGAAACTACAATTATTTGATTTAAAACCAAACCAACATGCTCTTTGTAGTTTGTACAAACAAAGTTAGAAGTTATATGGGGTGAACATGTCTTGAGTCACATGTGAGGCAGTTTTGTCTCCAGCATTGAATGATTGGTTGGACGCTTTGGAAGGCCTCGAGGCAATTTAACGCAAGCTTTGGACTTTGTGTAATGCATTCTTTTACGAGTAATGCTACACATCATCCCCTTGTCCTCCTTTTGTCTCCTAAAATTGATGTGGCACTTAAAATCATCATTGAATTTTTGATATATCACTATTGGATTTTGATCCAATAGTGATTTTAAGAGCCACATCAATTTTGGGAGAACAAAAGGAGGACAAGGGATGATGTGTAGAATTACTCTTCTTTTATTTATTGATCTTTACTCTTGGTGATTTTTTTTTTTTTTTTCTAGGCTTGCCCTTGATTATTTTGTTTCTATATTTTGAAGGAGCACAAAGTCCAATGGCTTGACTTGTATATGATAATTTCATAATGAATTCATTGTTTATTTAAGGGACAATTTTCTTCTAAATTAGATTGGAAGATTTTTCTTTAAATTTGGTCTATTTAATTGACATGTGTCTCAAATGCTTCTACTTCTCTTTAAAATGCATATAATAGAGCATATGATTTTTATATGCATTTTTTTTTTTTTAAATGTATGTAAGAATCAAATATATTTTAGACACATGTCAGTTTAATAAACTAAGGCTTCCTTTGTTTCAGCGTAAAATATTTTTTGAAAAATATTTTTCGTACTTTACAATATTTGATGCAACCGAAAATATTTTCGTTTTGATCAAAAAAAGCTTCTTTAGTTTCAAAAAGTGGTTTCTGTTTTTAAATTTCGTAAGCCATTTTTCGAGTTTGGGCTTATCCTTCTCAAACCTCCGAACCTTTGACAAAACTCACCGATTGTTTTCTATTGTCGCTTATTTTCAAGAAAAATAATTTCATTGAAATTAATTTTCGACATAAAACATTTTACATCAAAACAAACAAAGAATAAGTTAAAAGTAAACACAACCAAATTTGGATGAAGACGGAAGAAAGAACACTTGCATTTTTAAGAGAACATTGGATTCCTCATATAGGTGTGAAATTTGTGTTCGCCTATAAGATTCAAGGTGTGTTGATTTATAAATATAAGACTATATAGATCAATCCTACCTGAACCTATTTAATTAAATAGAATAATTTCATATTGAATTTGCGAATTGTGTCAAAAATTGCCAACTCTTATATCATATGTCAAACTTAAATTGTGTCGCAACACGAGCATAAAACTATATTGGTTAATTATAGTTTTATTAGGAAACGAGCTTGCTCAAACATAAGATTAATTGTTCAGCCAATACAATTTTCTAACATGAGTTCCAACAGGAACAAGGCAAATACAAAACCCCCCAACCCTCCCTCTCCACAGCAAAAAATCAGAAAAGAAAAGATCAGTCTAGCACTCTCCCCCCTCAAAATTTCAGTTGAACAATACAACAATAAGTGAAGCATATACTCCAGTGACGTGAATCTAGTTTCTTCATATCCTGAATGGCTGATTTCCAGATCTAGCTCGGTCCACCTTAGACTTCTTAAATTGAGTTTTCTTCATTGCAATTTCTTGGAAAAGATTTGGTCCACCAAAAGTATGCTGGGAGAGCCTTACCTTCTTTCTCTTTCCCCTGTCATATTCTTCATCCCTATAGAATTCAAATAACCAATTAAAAATCATATATGAATATGTCTCAGTTTGAATAGCAACGAGTCAGGTTGGGCTCAATGGTAATCAAATGGGTGTAAACATCCACATGAAGCCAACCAACCAAACTGAATCGAAGATAACTAAAATTTCAACAAAGCTAACATATCAAAAATTCTAATTAGAAGAAATCACAAGTTTTGCAAACATTATCTCTCGTTATCTTCAATAATATCATAGCTGATTGCCTAGGTTTTCGCATTATCTCTGCCGCCACCACCCACATATACTGCAATTACTTGCTCCCCCCATTAAAACAGTCAAATTCGGTCCATAATTTAGGTGCTCAACGCAGTCAAAGCCATGTACAGGCCTAGTTTGGGCTGCGTTGAGCACCTAACATGTGTTTCAAGGCTTTAATCTAAAGCCTAAAAACAGGACCGGATGCTGGATCCACATCAGGTAAAGTCTTCATAACTCCTTAAGTTCATCAAGGCATCACCGCTAAAGCTTTTCTATGCTTAAGCTGCCGGTCCTCAGGCGGTCAAGGTCATTAATACACAGCTTTACTGTGACCCATGATCGGTGATTTCATTGTCATTCAGGTTTAAAAAAGCCTAATCTAGAAAAAAAGAAACAAGATGTGTTACATTTCCAACTCACCATTCATCTGGTATGTAACCGATGCTGCTACGCTCCACATCATTTGATAATGGAATCTGACATGAAGGCAACTCTATACCATCCCAACGAGCAACTGCAATCAACAAATTAAGACCAAAGAACATCAATCAGCAATCCATATAACCAAGAATTAGAAAATTACTAACGAGGACGTTCTCCAGAATTTGCAAACCAGATTGTCGTTGGCAGAAAGTAATCTCAAATCAATTAAGAACTGGGACTTTTCGAATAAAGAAAATAATATTGGTCTGTTTGGTAAAATTTTCTCCTTCTCTCTTTCATTTTCTGTTTTTAAAACAAAAACATTAACAAACAACCCAAAACAGAAAACACAAAGCACTCAAAACTATTTTCACCTTTATATTATGTTAGAAAAAAAAAAAAAAAAAAAAAAAAAAAAAAAAAAAACAGAACCAATGTCCTTGCCCCATATTAGCGCAGCAGTGACCTCGTTCCAACTGATATGGAAATTGATTTGACTGATTTCCAAATATATAAAGTTTATAGGGAGACAGAGAGAAGACTGATGTTGAAACCAGGATAGACTAGGGAAATATGTCCAAGTTGGAGATCCTATGTAGGTGAATGGACTTCAGTTGAACACCATATCCCGGTTTCTAAACAAAGAAGAACAAATTCAGAGAAAATCTTACAAACCTAGAAGCATGTATTGCCACTTATTATGGCCCAATACATATTTGTCCAGAAACAACGTAAAATGGTTCTAGATCCACCGTCTATCAAATTCTCACTTTGGACATCAAATGGGACAAAACCAGGCTAGGTAAGCCAATCTTGGAAAAATGAAGGATTATTTCTAAAAAGAATTATAACCAATGATGCACATGCAAAGTAAAGTACCATCCAAACTCAAACATAACATATATTGCTGGATGAGAGCTGGAAAAATAAATATAAAAAAATTACTTACCCCCTGTCTCCTCCAGACCCCGGGTAAGCATACTCATCAAACCATTCTGGACTACTTCTCTTTTGCTATCTTTTGGACCATTGGGTCTTCCTGCATCCAACTGGTCTGCTAACAAGCTAGAGCTAGAGATAGAGTCAGAACTCTTTTCCAATGGCTTATCCCTTGCAAGCACAGTTCCATTCTGATCAATTCTGTGTCTAAATTCACCGTCTATCATATTATCCATCAAGCAATCACCATTAGAGTTTACTAAACCCTTTGCAGCAGCATTTTTAGCTCCTTTTTTTGAACCAGATTTAGTTCCTTTTCTCAGAGGTGGAGTTAAATCTAATGGCATTGTCCGGATACTCTCAGATGTAGATGGCCCCATATCTGCTGAGATGCAGTCTCCATCCAACAAGTGTTCTCTGCTAAGATTCTTTACGTCCAAAATATGCCTTCTGTTTCTTTTTCGTTTCTTCTTCTTCCGCAAACTTAAGGATGCCTGGAAAAGGAAGCGTGAGTGAAGCTGCATGCTTGCCACCTGACACTTCAGAGCCCTCTTTTTAAGTTTTCTGTGGCGCTTGCAATCATGAGCTTCTGTCTGTAATCCATTTGGCATGATTGATGAGCTAAATAATTTTACGGACTCATCAAGTACAATTTTTTGAACCCTACCACCAGCATCCACAACCAGCGAATTCCCAACAGCAATTTCCTTGGGTGTATGTCCAACCTGAAAAACAAATCCACAAAATTAGACATAAAGCTTGGAGCATTGGGAATACTAATGAATTCCTGACTGTTTTCAACGCTTGGTTTTGTTTTGGTGAACTAACTGGTTTGATTTCATTTAATGTTTTATCATTCAGATTGTCTGATGGAGCTACATGTGAAACAAGATTAATCTGGCAAATGAAAGTATTTACAAATCAGCATGAAACAAGGTGAAAATCCTATCCAAGTAGGGAAAAAAAGGAACTACAGAGCATGTCTAAAGAAACATCTGCTTACCTTTTGAGAGGTCTCATCTATCGCAAGTTTAGAAGTAGAAGAGTTTTGGGGGTCATCGAAGTTAGGTGATGTTGCAACTGAGACTCTCAAGTCTTTCTTTGAACTTCTGTTCTCATTGTCGTCACTAATTTTGCCTTCAGTTATATTTTCAAGATTGGAAGCATCACCATTACTAGATGGAGCTGATGGTGATATGACTTCTATTGATTTTGTATTAGTAACAGGAAGCCCTTCCAGCGGGTTGTTTGATAATGGCACCTTTGAGAAAGGTTCTGATTCAGAATCCTTTTTCACCACCGAGCATTCTGTCATTACCAGGCTATTTCTTTTTATAACCAATGCTTCCTTCATAAGGGGTGCCATTGATGGACCAATATTTGATGCATCTTTTCGAGTAACAGCAGTCGCAGAGGTTGCACCACTTAACTGATTCTCTACTGGACCATTTTTAACCGTCTCCTTTAAACCTTGATTGAAAGTGGAAGATATTCTATTTCCATTAGCAGTAGCTTTAAAGTTCTCTTTCTGAGCAACATCAGCGGGCATTTTCCTTGGAACAACATTTCTTCTATCACGAACATAAAACAACATGTAAGCTTGCTGTTCTAAAACCCTCTTCTCACTGGCTGGGGAAACCTATTACAGCAAAATTGGGTAAACTCGTAAGAAAATTATTTCACAGATGATAATAGTGGTGCAGAGATGAGGTTTAATAAGTGTACCCATTCAAGATGTAAAACAATCACGTTAATAAAGGGAGTTTTCACTACGGAATAATCTATATATATGTGTGAGTGTGTGCGTGTGTGAAATAGGTTTCTTTAACTATTAAAAATACAGACATGTATAAATACTTGGTGCAACCCTCAAGTTCCTGAAGTAAACAACCCATTCAGCGAGCAAAAATTCTTAATGGTAATTCTCACTTCTGAGAGAACACAGCCCATTTACACCCCTTACCTGGCATCGAGAAGCGATGGTGAAGTAAATTGTAATAAGACTACAAACTATAGGGAGTGTAGTGGTTTCTACAAAAGTTCAGGAAAATACAATTGTTCTGCAAAATCTAGGGTTTTCTAAATTCAATCAGATATTTGAGTGTTAAGTATGAAAGTTTGTAGGACATAGTTAGATTAAATCAACATCTTGCTCTTATTTTTTCAACTTGTTGGTGCTGAGTAAGAAGGAGGGGGGGTCCTTTCCACCAAATTTCTATTACCACCAAAGTGTACTTTATCCAAACTCATAAATTGGAACTAGTAGATAGAAAATTATTTCCTATACCTGATTGTCATTGAGATAGTACCAAAAGCCATTTGAAGTGCGAACAAAGCAAGTATAATGGCCATAATGGGTGTTCCAACCATCGTGAACCAAAACTCCATAAAGAGTATATTTCAGATCTCCCTCCTGCTAAGCATAAGAAACTATATGTTAACCGAAAATATAACATAACTATGACATTAGAGTTATTGGAACATAAGGCAACATCATAAATGTACTACACAAGCAAAACAAAAATTGTGCACCGTGTGCACAATGATCCAAGTGGAATCATAACAATCTGGTCAACAAAATTGTTTTGGACAGGAACACTTTTCCATTTATGCTATCATGAACTGCATATGGAAGTTGGAACCATATTCAGTACCATAAGTAGCAGATAGTCCAGAATGCCAATTATCAGGCATCCACCCACAATGTAATTGCTGCCACCTTTCACAATCAACATAATGGGTGCCAATTATTAATATTTTGTCAAGGCAAGAAACTCAAGTTTCACTCTATAGCACCAATTGTTTCAATTTCTGTTACCATCCTTGGTCCAAAGCAAAATAGAAGTTGTTCCATCACATTTTTGTCAAAATCATAAAATACATTAAAAATCGGCAGTAGTATTTTTCTTTTTTGGTCATTAATATTCAAACTTTGGCTATGCTTATGAGATCTAGGGAAAAAGAAACATATCTAATGAAAACAAATTCACTTACATAGGAACCACTGACAAAGGGTTTCAAATCTAATGTAGTACCAAAGTGAACTTTCTTCTTAATCTTTTGCCCAGGATCATGAGAATGAAACCGCTTCAAATGGATGGTTAGGACATATGGTGCCTTGTGAACAGTGAGCTGTTTGAGAGCCCTAACTTTCTGCTTGCAATGTTGGCACTGGTATTGCCTTTCTCCTCCATCTAACTGCTCCGCAGCAGTGAAGTTCGCCAGTGCTTTATGCAAGGAATCTGCCTTGAATATTTCAAGGCTTAAATCTAAGAATGGATCAAAAGTATTGGAGCAATAAGAACATTGCAAGCATTTAACCTGGAAAAGTAACAAGAAGACATTGTCAACAAATATAAATTTTCCAAAGCCACTAAAACCAATTCCAAAGGCACAGTCACTCATTACAGATATGTCAATCCATTCTACCAGGTAGTAAGAATAGGTTACCTGGCTCCTGAGGCGACCTCCAAAAATCTTGTGTACCAAACTTTTCTCATACGCACTAGGGGATTCAGTAGGCACTCCAGAAGGTAAGCAGCATTTATGCATTGATTCCAGCAAGTTTACCATGTACTCGTGCGCATCCTCCTGTCTAGCTTTTCGAAAATTCCGAGATATGCCTAATTGTGTGGTCAAGAATTACAAATTTGAAGACAGTTCAAAACGCAAGAAAAAGCAGTATCTAAACAAAACTAAGAACTAACCCTTAGTCCTTAATCCTAATGGAAGCTTACTTTAGTAGATTTTTTTTTTCTTTGCCTCTGATAAAACATTAATAATTAGTTAGAATTTCAGAAAGAAGGAAAAAGGGATTTCCGAGAAAGTTTAAAGCAACTGTTGCAATTGCATAAATTTAGATATGAATTACCAGAAATAAAACCACATTTTTTTTTTCCTTTTTCACAAACCTCCTCTGTTTTTCTTTTTTCTTTTTCTTTTCTTGATGAATTCACAAGCCTCCCCTTTGGCCAAAGGTTCTACTTTTTCTTTCTTTTTTTTGGTTAAAAAAAGAATCCTAAAGTTTCACCGAAGTCATCAGGATAAACCTCAGAATGAATACATTCAAATATACAGAAATGAAGTCACTTAGAAGAACAAAAGGATACACTGCAAGTTCCTGACAAAATCGTTAGGTGCTAATATTCTCCCAGTTGATTGTAGAGCACAGCTAACATGTTTCTGGATGGCGCATAAAACACAAAATCCAGCAATATGGCCTTCAACAATTAAGAAATGAAATTAGAAATGACATGTAATTGCATCTCTCTTTTTTCCCCCTCTAACACACACACGGACAAGAAGTTTGATCCAAAATAACAATAAAAATATCACAAGATCATGAAGGCAGATAATACCCCTCCAAAAAGCAATACATCATTGTCCTTTAAATGGTAATTGGATAACTAAATATGGCAAGATAAGAACAAATAGTTTTTTCCTTCTATTGCAATCGTAAAAATTCAATGCCCTCTAAAAACTAATTTGATGCATTCTGACAAAAGAATAGTTATAAGGAATCTAGGCATATATCAAGCAATACAAAAAAAACCTTAGGTGGAAGCAAGGAAGCATTTGCTGCAACAAGCTGGAAAGTGACAAACTCGGGTGGAATATGACAATAAGTCCAAAAAGTTTATCATTCTGGACCTATGCCCATAATGGGTTCAATGGATCTGATATATTATGGACAAAACCCCATTGCATTTTTTTTTTTAAAATGTACGAAAAAAAATAGCTTATATGTAAAATGTATAATATGGGCATTTATGAAGATTCAAGAGTAGAAATTTTAGAAAAGAAAAATGATTTATAAAACAGAGCTTCAAACCCTTCTTCACAGAGGAATTGTAGCCACACAAAATGAAAATATCATTAAAGTTAATTTTACAGAATAAAGCAGCTGATAGAAGAGTTCAAATCCTAATCTGCAGCTAACTCTTTCCAGTCCAAACGAGCACATGCACAAATGTGCAATAGCACAATACAACCTTTTCTCTTTTTTGTACCTTTTTTTTTTTCTTGGCAAAGACATTTGTGGCAACACAGTAAAATTCATTAAAAGCTTATGTTTTCCACCCAACTCCGGCCACTTTGGGCCGGAAAAATAAGTAGGATTTTTTTTCCTTTTTTGTCCCTCCAAAGCTCTCCCTCTGCTTCCTTGTAAACTCCTAATCAAGGCCTTCTGTAATCATCTCCCCCACTTTTTTTTCCTCTCCTTCCCCTACAAATCAATCCATCCAACCATAGCATTTGTTAACCATATACTCCAGATGGATTGAGCTTATTTCTAATAGGGTGATTAGATTTGAGTAGACCCACACAAGAAAGGTTACCCTATTCAAATTGAAAAGTCCTATTAACCCTTCATCTGTAGTTTATTCACCATCCAATTTAACATAATTTCACTCATTACAGCAAAAACATAATTTATTAGATCTTATCAAACAGACATCCCAATCTTTATTAAGTACTTTTAAAATTGAAGGAAACATCCTTAGGCAGGGCTGACAAAGGAACCGAGTGTTAGCCCACAGAAGTATACGCATTTAAATGTACATACAGTACAAACACAAGAAAATATACTTTTACATTGGGGCAAGTGCCCTACAAGGAAGGAGGGGGGGATGGGATCACTCACAAGAATTTTGATGCTTGCTACTTTGCAGGTATGCTGCTAAAGGCTCTGTGTAAGTTAGGCACTGCAACACTGAATTGAGAAAGCAAGTGTTTCCAAGGTTTTGCAGACCAGCACCCTGAAATCATTCAAAACAGTGTTGAGCTACTGGGTAACTTTTAAGCTCAAATAAATAAATAAATAAAAACATGAAAATTTGAAGCTAAACCAAACTTATCGAAGGAATAAATTCAGAGACATAAATTAATATATTACATTAACAAATAATAACATTGGAGAAACTTCTGAATGATACCTAATAAACAACAGGAAATGTTGCATTAACAAAAACGAAAACATCCATTAAAATCTGAAATTATCAAAACCAAACATCATAAATGATGAACCAAAATCAATTAAACACCAAGTCAGAAAACAAAAAACAAACAAACAAATCAAACAAATTGAGTCACACACACTTAACCAAGAATCAAAATTTAACTCGATCAAATTTCGAAACCAGCTGAAACAAACACAAAATCAATGAAAACCCACTCCCACTAAACCACTCACAATTCTGCGCACGGTAATCCCGAAGCTGAGCTCAGGATCCAACCCATTTTCCAAGAACTCGGACCCATCTCCTTTCTTTCCAGTCAAACCTGACTGAGCCGGGCTCGACGTGGAACGCCGCTGCTCCGAACTGCCGCTGGGGTTCAGAGTCTCGAGCCGGAAATCGCCGCCGCCATTGCTGAAGCCCTTGAAGGCCTTCCTCGCCGGGTGGAACTCGATTCTTCTATTCAACACAGCGGATGAACCATTAGATAGAGGATCTGAATGATCCGAGTGCCCGCCCGGTTGGATTTCGGATCCCAAGCTAGCGACTAAGCTCCCAGTCATTTGGAGCTCAAAATTGGTGTTTCAAAGAGCAGTTGAACTTTCTGGGTTATTGTTATGGTTTTATCGTTTGTCAGCTCTGAAACGGTGACGTTTAGAGGTTTGGGGTTTGGGGGTTTGAGGCGCAGAGGCTTTTCGGCTTCTGCTAAAGAGGAAGAAGAAGAAGAGAGAATGAGAGGCATTAAACCCTAACGCGGTCGAGGATTTTTGGTGCACGAAAGACTACGGTGGGTCGCGTAGCAGGAGATTGTTTTTTATTAATTGCCGACTTGCCGCATTTGGACGCTTATGATTAGGATTGTTTTGGATTTTACAACTGACTTTTAGAATGTTTAAAAATCATATTATTATTTTTTAATTAAATAATTAAGATTTTATCATTCTCATATACAAGTTAGGGACATATAATAAAAATAAATTAAAATACAAAATACAAAAGTTGTTGGAAATAAATATTAAAATAACATAAATCTAAATAATTTTTAAGATTTTTTTTTTTTTGATAAGCAAGAGAAAAAATAAGTTTTAAGATTATTAAAGAATAAAGACTCACAGCCTCTCGTTAGAGTCTTGTGTTTGATATAGATTTAAATGGCCTAGTTTAGTCATTTTCTATTTTTAAAATAAAAAATACCATTTTCTCACTATCATTAACAAACAATAAAAAACAAAAAAAAATTGTAAAAAAGACTTTTTAAATGTATATATCATTATACTTTTGTACTATTTGACTATTGTATATAAAAACGGTTGTGTTAATGTGATTTTTAAAATTATTAAATTAAAATTTTAAAATTAATTTATTTTAAATTTAATGATAATTTTAAAAGTCACATAATACTTCATAAAATAGTATCGAACTATACGCCGTTTTAAGATAAGGGTATTGAACTATCAAATGTCTCAGACTATTGTATTCAAGTTTACAAACGTCTCACTTAAAAGTACTCCGTTAGGATTTGTTGTTAAATCCTGCCAGAATTTCCAAAATATCTTTTTTTTTTAGAAAAAAAATGCTATGATTTAAATGTTGATCAGAATTTAATGGAATTGGCAAAAATATTCATGCCTGAATCTTTAAAAAAAATATAATTTTTTAAAAATAAACACAGGGTTATTTTAGGTATTTTGGCAGGATTTAACAACAAATCATAATGGAATATCCTTAAGTAAGACGTTTGGAAACTTAGATCCGTCGACAAAAAGATCACCCTAAGATGATAATCTCATGGCTATTGAGAACGAATCGAATCAGATGGTTCTATTTCTCAATCTTTCTGACTTGTTCCTACGAAAACAAGGTTGAAAAGATTGAGAAAAATAAGAATTCATAACCACTGATAAAGAATTCTTCGAAAAGTTAAAGATTAGTAATCCTTTTTAGTAATATTTTTTTATAGGAAGGTAATAAACAAAAAAATAAAAAAAAATAAAAAAAAAAACTACGAGCTCTTTTTTCTTTTATAACTTAGGAGCTGTGCGGGATGAAAGTCTCATTCACAGTTTTGAATGGGAGAAAAACGTAAGGAATCCTCTTTTCGACTTTGACTCTCCCACTCCAATTGTTGCTTTTCTTTATGTTATTATGAAGTTGTTGTTTCAACTTCGGTCACTTGAATTTTTGATATTTCTTTTTATTTTTCATCAAATGAATAGTATAATTATCTCAAAGCGAGGTATAATTTAATATATTTTTGTGAAGTTATTCCTTATTATTAAAATAAATTAATAAAAAGATCATCGCTCACATTATTGTATAAACACTTACTTTTCGAGGAAAAATTGACAATTACATAATGGAGAAATATACAAGGTTGCGTAGATAACATTTGTACGAGGATGATTTTTGTGTTGTCTGAGAGCCTTAATTAGCGGGGATGACAAGTGGGGCGATGTGATGTGGTGAAGTGTACGGGAGATGCCCAAGCAAGTGGGACCGAGTTTGATTTTGGACGGCCAGGAAATGAGAGGACGATGCTTAACCTTATCGTGCTCCTGGATTTCAATACATTAGAAGAATATGCACGTGAAAAACGGCGGGATCTCTCCAGTTGATTGGAACCGGAAATGGCTGATCTTTTATGAGTAATGATTCACTACCACTTAAATATACAACTTTTCATCATTTTGTCTATGTGACAAGGTGGTCCCTCATTATAATTTATTTTTAAAAAATAAAAAAATTCAAAAAGTAGTGAGGGACCACCTTGCCACATAAACAATGTGGTAAAAAGTTGTATCTTTAAGTGGCAGTGAATCATTATTCATCTTATATATATATATATATAAGGGCATTATTATAGTTTTACATTAAAAATCAATCGAAAAAGATCTTGATGCAAAAAACGGAATTACAATTTGAGTAATGATTCATTGCCATATTTTTATGTAATTTTTCACCACCTTGCCTACGTGGCAAGGTGGTCCCCTACTACCTTTGAGTAATGATTGAACATTACTCTAAAGTACAACTTTTCACCACCTTACATATGTGGCAAGGTGGTCTTCCATCTTAATTTATTTTTAAAAAATTAAAAAACTCAAAAAGTAGTGGAGGACCACCTTGCCACATAGACAAGATGGTGAAAAGTTGTATCTTTAAGTGGTAGTGAATCATTACTCACTACCTTTTGAGTTTTAAAAATAGAGTAATGATTGAACACCACCCAAAGATACAACTTTTCACCATCTTGCCTATGTAGCAAGGTGGTCCCCCACTACTTAAAAATAAATTAAGGTAGGGACCACCTTGCCACATAGGCAAGGTGAAAAGTTGTATCTTTAGGTGGTATTGAATCATTACTCTTAAATAAAAGAGTAATGATTCAATGTCACTCAAAGATATAACTTTTCACCACCTTGTCTATGTGACAAGGTGGTCCCCCACTACCTTTTGAGTTTTTTTTTTTTTTTTAAATAAAAATAAATTAAGGTAGACTACCTTGCCACATAGATAAAGTGGTAAAAAGTTGTATATTTAGATGGTAGTAAATCATTACTCAAAATAAAATAAATACCACATAAGTAAAGTGGTAAGAAGCTGTATAAAAAGGTGGCAATGAATCATTACTCTTACAATTTACAGCCTCCACCAATTACTTTTCCAAATTAGGCAATATATATTATTAGCAAGAATTATCTGCTCAAATGAATACAAGTTGTTTGGTTACCCAATTTAACATATAAGTTTCATGTAAAATCTTTCATACCCAAATTGTTAACAATTGTTAACAATTAATTGTTGTAGATTATAATCCTAAAAAACGTACGTTATATTGGTATTACCATTGACATAAAGAAAATGATTGGGCAATAGAACTTTTATTATATCATAACAACTCATATTTTTTTTAAAAATGGGTATCATTAGAACTGTCACCTGACAATTCATATTTTACTGGCTGATGTTGAGAATAATTCTACTCCAAGTCAAATTGGGATTGTAATCCTAACTCGGGTCTAATAATGACTCTTTGAATAATTTAATCAACAGTCCAATTTCTAGTTGAATGAGAATAAAACTCTCATAACAAATTAAATTCCAGACACTCGTATTTTAAGTAGGAATAATAAACCTAATGCAGATTGGACTCCACATTTTTTACTATAAATAAGTGTTATGTAAATTATCATGCCAGTTCATAATAAGTGCATTACCACATTAATTTGCAACTGACTCGTAATAGATTATGAAAGTTATAATTCCATAGCAGCACTTGTAATAACAATAAGACATGGTAAAGATAGAATTGTTGCATTTTTAAACATTAAAATAATTTATAGTTCATTGAAAATTGAAATCTAATACATAACCTATGGATTAAAATCATATTCTATTCACAAATTACAAATTGGGTAAATTGAACAAATACGTCATTTCCTAGTAGACTTGGTATGCCAAATGGGGTCCAAAAAATTCTACATATTCTCCTTCTTCTTTTATTGGACAAAATTAAACCAATTATATATTAGTAATTAGTGCTAGACTTTTGTGATGGTGACAAAGTGGAGGAAGGGTAAAGGAAGGTGGTGGTCGTATTATGGGAGACTTGAGAGTGAGTCATGACCATTAATTGCGAAGCTCATCTACTTTCAAGCAGTTTGGGGTGCAGAGTCCTTTTGTACTAATTATTCTTTTTATTATTTACAAAAAAAAAAAAAAAAAAAAATCTTTTTTATTGGGATTTCTAAATTGACTGCACTTCTATCAACAAATTATAGTCAATCTTAACCTCCACGATGATGCCTAACACTAGAGAGAATAGAGGTAGTGATACGAGTAATGTAAAAAGTCTTTTATGTGTTATTATTTTATTATTTAAAAATAATATAACTTTTAAAATTATCATTGAACTTGTGATTGATCATTATTGAATTTGATCAAACGATAACTTTAAAACTATCTTATTTTTAGAGGGATACAAGAGTAATATATGAAGGACTTCTAAAGTTATTTGTAGTGATAGTAGCTAAGAAATATAAAATGAAGGTGGCGATATCGGTGCAAAGGAGAAAAGGAAAAGGCAAAAAAGTTGTCATGGTGGTGGTGGTAGTGCAAATGGAGAGGTGGGAGGGGGAAGAGAGGTAATGAAGGCATAAAGAAGTCGGAGGAAGAGAGATGGGGGATGATCAAAGGAAAATGATTTGCAGCACCTACTTTTTATTAAAAAAATAAGTTTTAATGAAAAAGTATTATTCGGTGTGACATTAAATGATTTTTTTTTTATTAAAATTCATTTTTTTAATGAAAAAAGAGTGATAGGGGACAGTTTCCTGTCCTCTGTGTATTAGGGCTCATGATCAAATGCTTTGGAAAATGATTTATACTTACTTTTTTTGGGGATATAATCTATCAACAATAAAAAGAAAAGTTTTTTCATTTCATTTCATTGAGCAAAATAGGAAAATACTAAAAAGTATACACCAAAAAATAAATAATTTTTGTTAAATTATTACCTAAATGATCAAATTCATTATTTTTTTTATTAGCTTAAGCAGTTGAGATAATTTGTGTTTTTAACATTTTTTTTTTTTTTTGAAAAAGTAGAATATAACTTCATTGGAATCAAATACTTGAAGCTTGCTCTGCAAACACAAGATACTGAATACACAGAGGACATTCTTCCATCCAAGTGAAATCTAGTAACATTTTTGTTAACAGCCATTTTAGACAGTGTATGAGCAACCTTATTAGCAGCCCTATTGACATGTTTGATATCCAACGTTTCACCCTTTCAAGTATGCCTCTTCTATCAAATGTCCAAAAGAACTCCAGTAAGGCCAACACTATGGACAAAGCATCACCTTCAAGCAGTACCTGCTGCCATGCATGCACCCTTAATCAGCACAAAAACTGACAGCCTCCCACGATTGAACCATGATTCTTTAATTTACCATTAATTTCGATTAAATATTTCTTTTCAAGTTCCAATATTATTTGTCATGTAAATACAAGTTATCCCAAAAGCAATTCATTTTCAAGTTTTAATATTATTTGTTATATAAACCATCAATTATTTTAAAAGTCGAAGCCGACAAACAATTGTGAATTTTACAGGTTTACAAGTCTATCTTCTGCAATTATTTGTCCAAATTCAAGTGATGAAATAAAAATTGAGTTGTCCAATCATTTATCTGGTCTGGTGGGTCTCATAAGTAGTCTTTCACAATCACCTGTTCGAATTCTCTCAAATTCAGACAAATAATTATAAAAAATCTCTTATCCAAATTTTGTCCGAGTCTTATCGGATTTCAAATCTTATCACTGCTGCTCAAAAACATCTTTCGCCTTTGTCAGGTCAAGTTTCCTTATCATGGAAGGCCTTTATGAGTCTTGGGTCCTACCCATATGAAAGTTATCTTTGGGACATTTTTCATGAACAAAAATGCATGGATTTCCAATACTTCTGCGATGAATAATTCTAAAGTGCTCAAATTCGTCACATTATCTTATATTCTTATTCATTTTTGTGGGTGTTATTTTAAGAGGATTTTTCTCCAGTAACTTTGTTCAATCATTCAAGAGTACTTCACCCCAGGCCAACTTTATGTTTTGTCTCAAACATTATTGACGTAGCTGTTACGTACGGTAGAGGCTGAGTAGTCAAATATTGAATTATTGGTGGTGAAATATTTCGACAGCGAAAATCAGCGTAAAAATGATAAGAATAGACAGAATTAGATGTAATTAGAACAATATTGCGCATTGTATAGTAAAACAACCATAACTTTTGTTACGAATATCAAAATCATAAATAAGACCCCAATCTGAAAAATCTACTTTTGGCGTGCACGTTGTGGCTATCAAGCTATGCTCGGTCAGCATCAATTTTGTTCTCAAAATCCAATTTTTCCGTCCAAATTAATATGTGTTTTAAGTTTTTTTTTTTTTTTTTTTTTGTCATTTTATGAAATGTTTTGATTAATAATTTAGAAAGATTTATATTATCAAACTTCACCAAATTTTTTGGTGGAGTCCTTATTTTGATTTGCATTTGCATTTTATGTGATAATTAGGCTTCGGTTTTAGAATAATATTTCGTCTTTTCCGAGTAATCATTTGTTTTTTTTTGGGTGGCTAGGGTTTCTTCTACCCAATTTTTTTTTTTTTTTTTTTTTTTTTTTTTTTTTTTTTTTTTTTTCTGTCATGCCAAATTACCTTACAACTTCAATCCTCAGTTCAAATTATTAGCATATATTATCAGAACGATCATAAGTTTTGTTAGGCGTTTTGTTAGGCGTCAAGTACACTAAAATTATACATACTTCTGAACACCTTTGCTCAATGCAAATTAAAGCAACAAAATGAAATTTGTAATCGTTACAACTTAAATTCAAATTTCTATAATCACTTTACAGTCTGATTCTGATATACTCTTCGGTTGGATTTTTTAAATCTTGAATTTCTCATTTCCAGTTTTTTTTTTTTTTTTTTTTTTTTTTTTTACGATTATTTAAACTCATGCACATAAAATTTTTGTGATAAAATTCTACCCATGATATAAAGGGTTAAGGGAAAGGGAAATGGAAAAATTACCCTTTGGTGTATGGTCTATAGATCTAATTATACACCTCCAGTAAATCAGGAAAAAAAAAAAAGAATGCAAAAATTCAAAATTCCTCATATTATGGTAAAGAATTGGAGCAAACTGGATGAATTTTGTGGCTCTCAAAAACATAAAAACAATCAAAATTTCATTACATTATTGTAAAGAATTGAAGCAAATTGGAATAGTTTTTTGGTTATAAAAACAATCAAATTTCGTCCTTAAGGCCTATAAAATATGAATTAAATGATTAAATTTATTATTTATTATCAATTTAAGCTTAAAAAAAATGATGATTTAACATGTACTAGTTTTAATTCACCCCACACATAAAAGAAAGTGTTCAAATATTAATTAAATAATTAAATTTATTATTTCCTATCAAATAAAATAATTTGTAATTTGACTTGGACCATGATTTTTGGCAAGAATACATTCACCTCACAATCAAAATATTGAGCTTTATCAATAATAATAAAAAAAATAAATAAAAAGAAAAAAAATCTTGAGCTTTGGGTTGCCCTTCTTGTCATAAGAAATTATAGGCTGCCCCATCATGGAAAGGCCCAACAGGGTAGCACGATCTTAGGTTTAGGGAGTGGCATCAGCCAGCCGGGTGAATGAGAAGTTTGTTATTGCTTTTGGCCATCCAGTAATCAGTGTTGTTGGATAAACGATTCTGTTAATGTTTTTTTAGAGGGTAATTTTTATTTAATAAATATTTTGGTGTGATATATAAGTGAAAGTAATTTAGAACATTTTGTGTTTTGGGCTGTTTGGTAATAGAGTAATGCTATTATTCACACCTATTTATCACGTCAATTTTACATCAATTGACGTGACATGTTTTAAGTGAGGCTTTTTTTTTTTTTTTTTTTTTTTTAAGTGGTTTACATGAGAAACTACTTAAAATACGCTACGTTAACCGCCGGGGGGTGGGAAAGGAGGCATTTAGAAGGCCCCCTCCAAAATTTTAAAAATTTCCTTAAAATATATAATTTTTCTAATTTTGACTTCAATAAAAGTCTTTTTATATTTTTATCCCCTCCCATATCACAATTTTTGGTTCCGCCCATGGTAGTACCCGTTTTATCATAAATTCCTTTGAATTTGACCGTAGGCATTCCGACACCCAAGTCAGTGTACCCGCCTTTTGGGAGAGCGAAGGAAAGGAGGAGAAAGAGAGAAAGAGCTCCCATTGTGGGAGGCTGTGTGTGTATTTGGTGAATAATGGGAGAATATACCGAAAGGAGAGAGATAAGACTTTATATGTTGTCTCCCTCGGTCTCTCTTGGTCTTCTTGGGCCCTTGGGCTTTGCCATGGATGGGCCCTTTGTTGGATTAACCCTTTTTAGGCTGTCTAAGGCTTCTCCTAACCCTATTAGGCCTTTGAGCCTGGTTTTTATGGGCTTCCAAACCTCAAGGGCCTTCTACAAATCCTTATCATGAATGACCTTAAAAATGATAGAAATGCCAATCAAATCCCTTCATTTATGATAATTTAATACTCGTCAAATCCTTAAATTTAGGGTAATTCAATCTCATTTATGATAAAAATTTATATCCCCAATAAGACTAAATTCAATAGGTAAACCACAACCACCAAGCACCCGTTTGTGCTATCTATATATATATATATAGATCTCATTGTAACACAAAATAACTAAAAATTTGTTTGAATTTGCAATTTTAAAAAGTGCAATTTAAAAATAGTAATTTTAAAAAGTACAATTTAAAAATAATAATTTTAAAATGTGCGATTTGAAAAAATAATTTTTAAAAACGCAATTAAGTGTTTGGTAAAATTACAGTTTGACCTTTAAAATCACAAATCAGACTTTCAAACTCTGTCTTTTCAAAAAAAGCATCTTATTGTCTGCGATTTGAAAAACAGTTTTCTGTATTTTCAAAATCGCAATTTTTAAAAAAAGCAATTCTCAAACGATTCATTTTATACTATTTGGTTTAAAATCGTACATTTTAGTTACGAAATTGCAATCCCAAACGCACCCTAGATTAGTCCAAGGAAAATTTAGTCTTATCGGGCATTACCTACAATTAATGGAAGCACTTGCATTTGGTTATATATAATTAGATATGTGGACTAGTGAATTGAGAATATAAGGGAGAAAAATGGGGATATCCCCAGCTCTTGCCTATGAACACCCAAATGTACAAAAAGCCTATATATACGTCCCATTTTCAGCCAGAAAAATAGAAAGAAGAAAAAAATTATGAAAAAAAAAAAGTCAAGAAAGTCGTTTGTTACCGTGAAGAAAGCCGGAGCTTGACTTGTAAGGCATGTTGTTGATGGATGTAAAGGTAACACTAAGCCATGTGACCCAAGCCCAAAACTCCCCACAAGACTTCCTCCATGAACACGCTAAATGCCGTGCGAATGTGGGTCCTGGTCCTCTTGTTTGGGACAATAGGCTTGCAGCCAGCCTATGCTCAAGCTTATGCCAACAAGAGGATCGGAGACTGCAAGTTGGAGGCTTCCGGAGGGTCGTTCGGAGAGAATCTTGCCCAAGAGTTCTCGTAACAGCTACAGAGCTAGAGATGCAGTAGTGTTGGATTGGAATTATGAAGCGACGTACGTACTATGACGTTGGCGGCTCCAACAAATGCGTTGGGGCACGATTGCCGGCACTACCTCCAGCTCGTTTGGCGCAATACGCAGCGTCTTGGGTGTGCCCGTGTCAACTGCCGCAATGGAGGGACATTTGTCGCCTGCAACTGCGATCCTCCGGGAAATATCCCCGGCCAACGCCCTTTCAAAGCATGTATTAATTGTTGTTGCTCAGCAGTAATGTATATGGTCTAATGCTATCTAGAGTGTGTTTGGTATCGAGAATTGTAGACAAAAAAAAAAAAAAAAAAAAAAAAAAAAAAAAAAAAAAAAAAAGCTATTTTAAAACTACATCGTTTTTTGAGTTCGTTTTTAAAAAATTGTGTTTTAAAAATACAGAAAAATTACATTTTCAAATCGCAAGTATGAGGCTGCTTTTTTAAAAAGCGGACGATTTTAAAGGCTAAACTGTGATTTTATTAAATGCTTAACTGCGTTTTTAAAAATTAGATAGGTGAAAGCCGCGTGAGAATGCAACCAGGAAAGGATGCGACCCAATATGATGGATACAATCATCGAGAGTAAGAGAATCCTATGTAACTCCAAGGGAATGCAACCTGAATCAGGGAGGGACGCGGCTCAAAAGAAAGAAAAAAATCATCTTGAGTAAGAGAATACAACGGAAGCGGGATCTCTTTCAAGGACAGCGAGTCTTAAGCCTAATCATATCGAGATAGGGAGAAACTTAGATTTGAATATGAGAAAACAACATAAATACAAATAAAAAATATAAATAAAACACCAAACCCATAAATCAGCAGCATTGACGGATGAAGTGGTGGGAATGCACGTGCATGTGACGGCTAGACAGAGGTGAGAGGGTGGGCTGAACTCACAGAGGATGGCAAATCTAACTTACAAAAAACAATATCTGAAAACCAAGTCAGTATTAAGGGCAAGAGAGGCTAAGAGCGGAGGGATGGAGGAGATGGATGGCTTGGCACCAGCTAACATGGCATTGTGGCATCGGATTGGGTGTTGATGTGTCAAACGAGGCACACGTGGCAAATGACAAATCGTTAACTTTGATAGTAAACTAACAAGGAGGCCTATTTTACATTTGAGTAAAATTTAAGGTCTTTATTCTTAAAATTAGAAACCCAAGAATTAAATTTAAATCAAATGAAAATTTAGGGATTAAGTATGATTTTTCACTTGTTTTTTTTCATCAATCTAGTCTGTTAATTTAACATGTGTTCAAATATATGTATTACTCATGTAATTCTAGAATCAAATATATTTATATTCTCTTAACTATGTTTATTGCTACTTCCCTAGTTTACTACATATAATAATCATTTTGACATTATTCCCTCTTGAGGGCTTGTCCCAAGTTTAGCCGTATGGTTCCCAAGATCCTTTGCTGATTAATCCTTTGAGCAAATGAATGAATTCAAGCCTTTTAAAGACGATATATCAAAAGACACCTTTTAAAAAGTTTGTTACTCTGTATCTCAATCACTTTTGTACCCTGCTCCTACTGCTGCAAATTGTTTATACAAAAACTATGGGTCGCTGCCCCAGTCATGAGATGTGCCCCCCAATAAATGGGTCACTGACTAGGGCATGTGCCTTGGAGTACTCTTCTGAGCCAAGCCGGGCCCGTAAGGCCATTGTGTATGATTGATTGAGCCCATCAAATGGAACTATGAGATCGAGGATCCTCCTAACAAGCCACATGGACACGAGGCTCTCTCTCTCGTGGAAGAAATGGATTTCCAATAAAGAGAGGAAGAGATAAATTGGGATTTGGATTGGATGCAATAAATTGCTCTCGTTGCGTGTACTATACTGGTAGTTAATGTGAGAGGATAAGTAGGCTTTATATTTGCCCAGATAGATAGGCTATGCACTTTAATGGTGTGTTTAGGAATTGAATTTTTTGAAATTAGAATTTAATTATAATTCATTGCGTGAATTTTGAGGTTTAACTTTGTAAAATAAAATTTAAAAAAATTTGAAAAAGTAAAATAAAATATGATTTGTTTTTGAAAAAAAATAGAGAAGAATCTTGATTCAACCCTGTTACCAAACACACCATTAGTTGCCTGAGCAGTTACCCCTTATAATAATTGCATGTATTGTACTTTGCAGTAGCTTTTTCAACTTCAGCGACTCGAATTTTCGATATTTCTTTTTATATTTCATTAAACGAATAGTACCTTTAGCTCAAAATGACGTATAATTTGATACTTTTTTGTAAAATTATTCCTTATTATTAAAATAAATTAAAAAAAAAAAAAATCATCGCCCACATTATTGTATAAACACTTACTTTTCAAGGAAAAATTGACAATTACCTAACGGAGAAATGTAGAAGGTTGCGTGGATAAACATTTGTACGAGGATGATTTTTGTGTTGTAGAGAAGAGTTACGTTGTCTGAGCCTTTATTAGCGGTGATGACAAGTGGGGCGATGTGATGTGGTGAAGTGTACGGGAGATGCCCAAGCAAGTGGGACCAAGTTTGATTTTGGACGGCCAGAAAATGAGAGGGCGATGCTTAACCTTATCGTGCCCCTGGATTTCCACACATTAGAAGAATTTGCACGTGAAAAACGGCAGGATCTCTCCGGTTGAGAGGAACCGGAGAGGGCCGATCTTTTATACATACATAGGACCATTATTATAATGTCACATTAAAAATCAACCGGAAAAGATCTTGATGCAAAAAACGGGATTACACTCTCCACCAATTACTTTTCCAAATTAGGCAATATATATTATTAGCAGGAATTATCTGCTCAAATAAATACAAGTTATTTTTCCTCCAAAAAAAGAAAAAGAAAAAAAAAGATACAAGTTGTTTGGTTTCCTACTTTAACAGATAAGTTTCATGTAAAATCTTTCATATCCAAATTATTAACAATTTTAACAATTAATTGTTGTAGATTATAATCCTAAAAAACCTACGTTATATTGGTATTACCATTAACATAAAGAAAATGATGGGGCAATAGATTTTTACGAAAAATGGGTATCATTAGAACTGTCACATGACAATTCATATTTTAATGGCTGATGTTGAGAATAATTATACTCCAAATCAAATTGGGATAGTAATCCTAATTCGGGTATAATAAGGACTCTTTGAATAATTTAATCAACAGTCCAACTTCTAGTTGAATGAGAATAAGACTCCCATAACAAATCAAACTCCAGACACTCATATTTTAAGTAGGAATAGTAAACTTAATTTAGGTTGGACTCTACTTTTTTGAATATAAATAAGCTCATATCCCAGGTATAAACGACAGACTAATTATTTTATGCATTAAACATACTTTTATTTCAGAAACTAATTTAGACATCGTAGACATAATAAATGTTATGTAAATTGTCACGCCAATTCATAGCAAGTGCATTACCACATTAATTTGCAACCGACTCGTGATAGATTATGAAAGTTATAATTCCATAGCAGCACTTGTAATAACAATAAGACATGGTAAAGATAGAATTGTTGCATTTTTAAACATTGAAATAATTTATAGTTCATTGAAAATTGAAATCTAATACATAACCCATGGATTAAAATCATATTCTATTCACAAATTACAAATTGGGTAAATTGAACAAATACGTCATTTCCTAGTGGACTTGGTATGCCAAATGGGGTCCAAAAAATTGCTACATATTCTCCTTCTTTTATTGGACAAAATAAAACCAATTATATACTAATAATTGCACAAGTACAATAAGATTATCTTAGTGTGATGGTGACAAAGTGGAGGAAGGGTAAAGGGAAGTGGTGGTCGTATTATGGGAGACTTGAGAGTAAGTCATGACCATTGATTGGGGGTTTACAAAGCTCATATATTTTTAAGTAGCTCGGGATGCAGAGTCCTTTTGTATTAATTATTCTCTTTATTGGGATTTTCAAATTGACTGCAATTCGATCAATGAACTACGGTCATTCTTAAACTCCACGATGATGCCAAAGACTAGAGAGAAAAGAGGTAGTGATATGAGTAAGGTTAGAAGGCTCTCGGGTTATTCTTGTATCTTATAAAAATGATGTAACTTTTAAAATTATTATTAAATTTGTGATTGATTATTATTAAATTTTGATCGGACGGTAATTTTAAAATCACTTCATTTTTAAAATGACACAAAAATATACCTGAAGAACTTTTAGAATTACTTGTAGTGATGGTAACAAAGAAATATAAAATGAAGGTAGGGATAATGGTGCAAAGGAGAAAAGGGAATGGCAAAAAAATTGACGTGGTGGTGCGAATGGAGGGGTGGGAGGGGGAAGGGAGATAATGAAGGCATAAAGAAGTTGAAGGAAGAGAGATGGGAGATGATCAAAGGAAAATGATTTGCAGGGGACGGAACCGTCCCCCAACACTCTTTTTTCATTAAAAAAATAAGTTTTAATAAAAAGTGTCATTTAATGTGACATTAAATAACACTTTTTCATTAAAACTCATTTCTTTAATAAAAAGAGAATGCTAGGAGACGGTTTTCTGTCCCTTGTGTATCAGGGCTCAGGATCAAATGCTTTGGAAAATGGTTTATACTTACTTTTTTTTTTTTTTTTGTGGGATATAATCTATCAACAATAAAAAGAAAAGTTTTTTTTTCATTTCATTGAGCAAAATAGGAAAATACTAAAAAAAATACACCAAAAAATAAATAATTTTTGTTAAATTATTACTTAAAAGATCAAATTAATTATTTCTTATTAGCTTAAGCAGTTGGGATAATTTATGTTTAAACACTGGTTTTTTTTTTTTTTTTTTTTGAAAAAGAATAATATAACTTCATTGGAATCAAATAGTAGAGGACAAGAGACTGAATACACAGAGGACACTCCTCCATCCAAGTGAAATCTAGTAAGTTAGTAACTAATTAACAGCCATTTTAGCCAGGAGGGCTGATACATGGGGAACGGTAAACCGTCCCATCACCCTCTTTTTGCCTTTTTAATAAAAAAAAATTAAAATTTATCCTTTGATATGACCATCAAAGTACAAATTTTAATTTTTTTTTTTTATTAAAAATTCAAAAAGTGGGTGATGAGAGATGGAGGATGGTTGTTTGCCTCCGCCAATCATTTTTCTATAGACAGTGTATGAGCAACCTTATTAGCAGTCCAATTGACATGTTTGATATCCAACGGTTTCACTCTTTCAAGTAAAACCTTAGTGTCTTCTCTCAAATGTCCAAAAGAACTCCAGTAAGGCCAACGCTATGGACAAAGCATCACCTTCAAGCAGTACCTGCTGCCATGCATGCACCCTTAATCAGCACAAAAACTGACAGCCTCCCACGATTGAACCATGATTCTTTAATTTACCATCAATTTCGATTAAATATTTCTTTTCAAGTTCCAATATTATTTGTCATGTAAATACAAGTTATCCCAAAAGCAATTCATTTTCAAGTTTTAATATTATTTGTTATATAAATCATCAGTTATTTTAAAAGTCGAACCCGATAAACAATTGTGAATTTTACAGGTCTGCAAGTCTTGGATCTTACTACCACAGGAATTTGAGGATTAAGATCTTCTGTAATGATTTGCCCGAATTCAAGTGATCAAATAAAAATTAAACTGTCCAATCATTTATCCGGTTAGATGATGGGTCTCATAAGTAGTCTCTCACAATCAACTGTCCAAATTCTCTCAAATCCAGATAAATAATTGTAAAAAATTCCTTATCCGAATTTTGTCCGAGTCTTATCAGATTTCAAATCTTATCACTACTACTCAAAAACATCTTTCGTCTTTGTCAGGTCAAGTTTCCTTATCATGGAAGGCCTTTATATATCTTGGGTCCTACCCATATGAAAGTATCTTTGGGACATTTTTCATGAACAAAAATGCATGGATTTCCAATACTTCTGCGATGAATAATTCTAAAGTGTTCAAATTGGTCACATTATCTTATATTCTTATTCATTTTTGTGGGTGTTATTTTAAGAGGATTTTTCTCC
Organism: Alnus glutinosa; assembly: GCF_958979055.1. NCBI lineage: Eukaryota > Viridiplantae > Streptophyta > Magnoliopsida > Fagales > Betulaceae > Alnus > Alnus glutinosa. The sequence continues at coordinate 33,408,540 of NC_084889.1, forward strand.
AGTAACTTTGTTCAATCATTCAAGAGTACTTCACCCCAGGCCAACTTCAATTTTTTTTTTGTCCCAAAGATTATTGACGTAGCTGTTACGGTAGACGCTGAGTTGTCAAATATTGAATTATTGGTAGTGATCTAAAAAAAAAAAAAAACAAAAACTTATTGGTGGTGAAATATTTCGACAGCGAAGATCAGCGTAAAAATGATAAGAATAGTCAGAATTAGATGCAATTGGACTTTATCAATAAAAATAAATAAATAAATAAATAAATCTTGAGCTTTGAGTTGCCCTTCTTGTCATAAAAAATATAGGCTGCCCCATCATGGAAAGGCCCAACAGGGTAGCACGATATTACGTTTAGGGAGTGGCATCAGCATAGCTTTTGTTTGGTTTTTGCTTCTTCAGCTGGGTGAATGAGAAGTTTGGTATTGCTTTTGGCCATCCAGCAATCAGTGTTGCCTGAATAAACGATTCCGTTTGTTAACACTTTTTAGAGGGTATTTTTTTAGTTTTTATTTTGATATAAATGTGAAAATAATTTAAAGTATTTTGTATTTTAGATTGTTTGTTAATTGAGTAATTTTACTATTCACACTTGTTTACCACATCAATTAACGTCAAATGTTTTAAGTGAGTTTTCTTTTTATTTTTTTTTTAAGTGGCTTACATGAAAAACCACTTAAAGCACGCTACGTTAACGGGTATAAAATTTGTGTAATAAATGAGTGTGAAAAATATTATTATTCTTGTTAATATTTTTGTTTTGAAAAGATAAAACAAAAAAGAGAAAATGTCTACATATTTGAACCTTAGAAGTACCCTATGGAAACTGGCATTTAGAAGGCCCCCCCCAAAATTTTAAAATTTTCCTTAAAATGTATATTGACCTCAAAAAAATTCTTTTTATAGTTTTATCCCCTATCATATCACAATTTTTGGTTTCCCCCATGGTAGTACCTATTTTATCATAAATTCGTCACATATGGATTAAGTGATTGCTCCTCTTATAAGATGAAGCACGGATAGTTAATAGGCCTTCTGACCTTCGAGTTCGACCGAAGGCACTCTGACATTCAAATCAGTGCGCTTGCCCTTTGAGAGAGAGAGAAAGAGAGAGAGAGCTCCTGTTGATGGAGGCTCGTGTGTGTATTTGATGAACAATGGAATATACCGAAAGGAGAGAGATAAGACTTTATATGTTATCTTCCTCGGGTCTCTCTTGGTCTTCTTGGGCCCTTGGGCTTTGCCATGGATGGGCCGTTGTTGCAGTTAATCCTTTTTAGGCTGTCTCAGGCTTCTCCAAACCCTATTAAGCCTTTGGGCTTAGTAGCCTCTTTGGATTTTTATGGGCTTCCGAACCTCAAGGGCCTTCTACAAATCCTTATCATGAATGACCTTAAAAATGATAGAAATGCCAATCAAATCACTTCATTTAAGATAATTTAATCCGAATTCTTAAATTTAGGGTAATTCAATCTCATATATGATAAAAATTTATATCCCCAATAAGACTAAATTCAATAGATAAGCCACACCTACCAGTTTGTGCTCTCTATAAATAAATCTCTTTCGCAACTCAAAATAACTAAATTAGTCAAAGGAAAATTTAGTCTTATTGGGCGGTACCTACAATTAATGGAAGTACTTGCATTTGGTTATATATAATTAGATACGTGGACTAGTGAATTGAGAATATAAGGGCGAAAAATGGGGATATCCCCAATTACTTGCTCTTGCCTATAAACACCCAAATGTACAAAAAGCCTATACATATGTCCCATTTTCAGCCAAAAAAATAGGAAGGAGCAAAAATTATGAGAAAAAAGTGAAAAAAAAATTGTTTTTTACCGTGAAGAAAGATTGGAGTTGGACTTTTAAGGATAGAAAATAAAAAGAAAAAGAGAAAGGGTTGTGAAACATGGAGTTGAGCAAGTCTTTGTTTGGCATATTGTTGATGGCAGGGGCGAAGCTACACTTTGGTTTGGCTCCCCCCCCCCCTCCAAGCGAAGGCAAAGGTTTCCCCTCCCAAAAAAAAAATAGAATTTAAATTTTAGTCATTTTTTTTTATTTAAAAAATAAAAATTTGGCCCTCCAAAGCCTAAAAGCCGGCTCCGCTGCTATTGATGGGTGTAAAGGTAACACTAAGCCATGTGGCCCAAGCCCAAAACTCCCCACAAGACTTCCTCCGTGAACACGCTAAATGCCGTGCGAATGTGGGTCTTGGTCCTCTTGTTTGGGACTATAAGCATAGGCTCAAGCTTATGCCAACAAGATGATCGGAGACTGCAAGTTGGAGGCTTCTGGAGGGCCGTACGGAGAGAATCTTGCCCGGATTTCTTGTAACAGCTAGCTACAGAGCTAGAGATGCAGTAGTGTTGGATTGGAATTATGAACCGACGTACTATGACATTGGCGGCTCCAACAAATGCGTTGGGCACGATTGCCGGCACCACCTCCAGCTCGTTTGGCGCAATACACAGCGTCTTGGGTGTGCCCGTGTCAACTGCATACCGCAATGGAGGGACATTTGTCACCTGCAACTACGATCCTCCGGGAAATATCCCCGGCCAACGCCCTTTCTAAGCATGTATTAATTGTTGTTGCTCAGCAGTAATGTATATGGTCTAATGCTATTTCAGAGTGTGTTTGGTATTGAGAATTGCGTACAAAAAAATATGATCTTAAACTATATCGTTTTTTAGAATGAGTTTTTAAAAAATTGTGTTTTAAAAATGCAGAAAAATTGTGTTTTTAAATCGTATGTATGATCGTATTTTTTAAAAAACACTCGATTTTAAAAGTTAAATTGTAATTTTACTAAATGCTTGACTGCGTTGTTAAAAATTAGGTAAGTGGAAGCCGAGTGATAATGTAACCAGGAAAGGATGCGACCCAATATAATGGATACAACCATCAAGAGTAAGACAACTCCATGTAACTCCAAGGGAATGTAACTTGAATCAGAGAAGGACGTAGCTCAAAATGATGAAAAAAATCATCTTGAGTAAGAGAATACAACGAAAGCAGGATCTCCTTCAAAGACGGCAAATCTAAAACCTAATTAGATTGAGATAGGGAGAAACTTAGATTTGAATATGAGAAAACAACAACATAAATATGAATAAAAAATATAAATAAAACACAAAACCCATAAATCAGCAGCATTGACGGATGAAATGGTGGGGACGTATGGGCACATGAGGGCCAGACAGAGGTGAGAGGGTGGGCTGAACTCACAGAGGATGGCAAATCTAAGTTACAAAAAACAATATTTGAAAACCAAGTCAGTATCAAGGGCAAGAGAGGCTAAGAGCGGAGGGATGGAGGAGATGGATGGCTTGGCACCAGCTAACATGGCATTGTGGCATCGGATTGGGTGTTGATGTGTTAAACGAGGCACACGTGGCAAATGACAAATCGTTAACTTTGATAGTAAACTAACAAAGAGGCCTATTTTACACTTGAGTAAAATTTAAGGTCTTTATTCTTAAAATTAGAAACCCAAGAATTAAATTTAAATCAAATGAAAATTTAGGGATTAAGTATGATTTTTCACTTGTTTTTTTTCATCAATCTAGTCTGTTAATTTAACATGTGTTCAAATGTATGTATTACTCATGTAATTCTAGAATCAAATATATTTATATTCTCTTAACTATGTTTATTGCTACTTCCCTAGTTTACTACATATAATAATCATTTTGACATTATTCCCTCTTGAAGGATTGTCCCAAGTTTAGCCGTATGGTTCCAAGATCCTTTGCTGATTAATCCTTTGAGCAAATGAATGAATTCAAGCCTTTTAAAGACGATACATCAAAAGACACCTTTTTGATAAGTTTGGTACTCTGTATCTCAATCACTTTTGTACCCTGCTCCTACTGCTGCAAATTGTTTATACAAAAACTATGGGTCACTGCCCCAAGCATGAGATGTGCCCCCACAATAAATGGGTCACTGACTAGGGCATGTGCCTTGGAGTACTCTTCTGAGCCATGCCGGGCCCATAAGGCCATTGTGTATGATTGATTGAGCCCATCAAATGGAACTATGAGATCGAGGATCCTCCTCACAAACCACTTGGACATGAGGCTCTCTCTCGTGGAAGAAATGGATTTCCAATAAAGAGAGTTTTTTCCAATAAAGGCTATGCACTCTAATGGTGCGTTTAAGAATTGAGTTTTTTGAAATTAGTATTTAATTCTAATTTATTGTGCGAATTTTGAAGTTTAACTTTGTGAGATAAAATTTAAAAAAATTTGAAAAAGTACAGTAAAATATGATTTGTTTTTGAAAAAAGTAGAGAAGAATCTTGATTCAACCCTGTTGCCAAACACACCATTAGTTGCCTAAGCAGTTGCCCTCTTATAATAACTGCATGTATTGTACTGGCAATAACATCTCGCTCCAACATCATGCACTCTAGGTTTTTAAGTGTTGAGTATAAAAAAAGATTAAGTCTCACATTGAAAATGTATCACAAGTGTGAGCGGTTAATATGGTATGGTTTGACCCAAATCTATATGGGTAAACTTTTAAGTTAAGTGATGTCTTAATATGGTATATTATATTATAATTCATCAACAAAAAAAAATGAACACAAAATATGGTATATTATAGTCATTTAAGCCAGCACAAAGGCATCCTTCAAACAAAAAAAAAAAAAAACCCAGTACAAAGGCACTGCAAATACTTAAATAAGCAAAACCTATATTAGGCTTGATCATTTGCCTCAACCACCATTAATGGCAAAGCTTGCCCCTTCTAGGGCTTCATAAATTTGGTGGGTTTCAATTTGATTGGGCATACATCAAACTAAAATGAGCACCAATTGTCACCTAAATTTTGTTAGAATATTAATTAAATTATTATTATTATTATTATTATTATTATTTTATTAATGTAAGCTTTTAAGATATATGATATTATAATAAAAGTCCGAAACTTGAACGTTGTCTTTACCTCATATTCTCTTTCAATTGAATATTATTACACCTATTAAAAAACACCGACCAACCAAACCCAAACTTTAATACAAGTCAAGCGTGTGCCTCATGACTTCTTCAAAGCTTGACCAGCATTATATATGGTTATGGACCAAACCTTGGAAAACGATGGCTATGGTTTTCTTTTGTCTATTCAGTTAGTTTAAAGCCAAGACAATATTGTTTGGTTTCTAGTGTACGTAGGAAAATTTAATGTCAAAATATGTTCGGTTATAAATTTAGGGATGAGAGTTAAGTTACTGTAAAAGTTAGTATATATAAGACATAAGAATTTAAGTTTGTGTATGTTGTGCAACATAAATCTAGTTGGAGTAAAACGATCGTATCTTTTAATTTTGACATAAGATAAAGACAAAGTAGTTTTGAAAAGTTAATTCAAAAGGTTACAACTTTGTATTTAACAAAGATTTTTCAATTCTAACGTTTACTGCGTCAAAACAAGCGGTCAATAGAAGTTTGAAAATCTGGACAGAATAGTCTGGTTGGACTAGGTTCGAATGCCACCGACGAGAAACCTCAGTTTTCTTCCGGTTTATATAAGTTTCATAATCCACGACTTCCATACGATTAGAGAAACAGTTTCTTAACTGTTTTGGAGAGGTTATTTAGTGTTCTTTAACCTAAACAACCCAATACCCTCTCCTTGATAATTATCCTCCAATCAAACCACATAATAGCCTTCAGTTACCAGGAATTTTTGAAACAGAGGAGGTTTGTTCTTAAAGATTATCCATGTAGAAGAATCTCAGAGATTCTAAAGCCACTGAGGTAGAAAGTGAACATGTCATTTACTTGAGTTACGAGATTGAGTCTCCAGAGTTACAATGATTTTGTAAGTATAACAATATGTAACACAAAGTCTTCTATAATATGTCTTTTAAGGTTGGTTTGATTCCAAAATAGTTCTATTTTTGAAGAGTTCTTCAAAGAATTTCCACTTCTTTACCGAAATTTCTGTGTTGATTTGTTTTATGTTCGCTTTGATTTTTGTATTGATATCCATAATACTTGGCTTCAAAGTCGATAGCTTTGTTAATCATTATTGTGTTTGGTAAATTGGATTAATAAAAACTTGGGAGTCTAAATCCAGAATTTTGAAAACAATAGAAGATGCCAAACTCAATAATTCCATATGCTTTGCAAAGTCCATGTTTCTTAAAACAAAAGAATTTTTATTTTTTGAGCAAATATTACAAAAACAAGCTTGGGTTTGATATTACTAACTGGATCCACAATTATAGAAGAAAAAGACCAAATGAGAATGCTTCCACTTTAACTAATAGAGGTGGTTCATTTATATGAGCAGACTTGTTAGTATTGTAATGTAATACCATATTAAAATAAGAACTAGTAGAAGACGAGTTCTTTTTTTTTTTTTTTTTTTCAAAAAGGGTAGACATGGGTGATCATATGTCGCTTTTATACCCGAGCGAGACCGTATTAACATCTACTTATTGGGACCTCAACATGAGGGGCCTAGACGGTCTGGAAAGCAGGGGATCACAAACGTTGTTCCCTCAAACGTTGTTCCCTCAAACTAAGGAGAGTTATAGCCTAACTCAGCTCTGTCAAGACATTACTAGGACTAAAGCTGATTTATACTAATCAGACATAAAGATTCTGATTGTGGGAGTTGAACCATGTCCTAATATTTACAAAACCACTTTAAGATTAATTTGAGACCACTGAACCTGAGACTACGAGCTTAAGCTTATGAGATAAATGAAGTTTAATTTACAATCACTACAAAAATGGCATGAAATAGCCACGTGCAGTTTGACACGTGTACAGTGTCGTACACGTGTCAAACATTTAGACACGTGTACTTTGACACGCGTATTACGCGTGTCAAATGTGCATGTTACAAACTGCACATTTTGACACGTGTATCGGAATACACGTGTCAAATTTGACACGCGTATTCCAATACTGTTTTGACACGTGTATCGGAATACGCGTGTCAAATTTGACACGTGTATTCCAATACACGTGTCAAAATGTTTTTAATTAAAAAAAAAACTAAATTCAGTTTTTTATTTAATTAAAATTTTTATTTAATTATTTAATTGTATTTTTAATTAAATTAAAAATACAATTAAAAAATTAAATAAAAATTTTAATTAAATAAAAAACTGAATTTAGTTTTTTTTTTTTAAAAAAATAAATTTTTTATTGTTTTATAAAATCTATTTGGGTTAATTAAATTTTTTTTTGAATTTTTCAAATTTTGTAATTTTCGACCACAAATAACGCAGCATTTATTTTACCCAAAACCAACACGAAATCATACTACACAAACAAATAATTAATAACATATTCGTTAACAAGCAAATATTTACGAACAAAAAATAATTACACAAAATATCTACAAATCTGAAAGGCGTCTCTGCGAATCACGAGGTACCGTCCCAGGCGTGTTCTCGCCCACCGGCTATTGCTGCGCAATGAATGGTGTAGCGGGCGAAGGTGTAGCGACAGTGGAGTGCTGGCTCAGCTGTCGTCCAACAGGCGACAACGTACCAACCGTTGTCGAATTACCTGCAAATAATATAGACAATTAAAATATATAATATTACTTGCAAAATTAAAGGGGTAATGAAAACAAATTGAAATTAATTTTGTCCTATACACAATATAAACCATACCTGCAGATGCACTACCAACGGACGACGTACTACCTACGTGTGCAGGAGAAGACTGATTACCAACACATGGTGCTGGTACTGCCATGGAGGACATGAAGACCTCCATCTCTCGCAAGCGCTGCTCTATGCCGTCGAACTGTTGCACGCGCTGCTCCAAACGGTCATTCCTCGCTCGCTCAGCATGTAGCTCCGCTTGCATCTCTTCCATCTTCCGAGACTGTTCGGCCCAATCCCGAGACGTCCCCTGAGATGGTCCCCCCTGTGACCGAGGCCTATATGAAAAACATGTCCCTCGAACAGGTGTGACGTTCGGGCCAACCTGCCGAACCCTCCCTGCATACTCAGGCCTCCCAATCGCCTGTTCGTAAGCGTCGTTCGGTGCCCAATGCACCGTGTCTGCGGAGACGCTTTGCGTGGCGGCTGGATCACTGGCTAAACTCTGCGTCATCCTCTCCTGTACGTCGTCAACATGAAAAAGTCATATATTGAATAATGACATATCACACATAATTTAAAAATATTAGTAAACTAAATCAGTAGCATACGCATAAGACCCGTGTACGGTCGTTCAGGAAAGTGCCGTCCTTCTTTGTGTGGGTCTTCACGAACGACGCGGCGCGAGTGGGGGGCGTGCCAGATGTACATGCCTGTCGTCATGCAGTTGACATATATAACAAACAGATAGCGATAAAAATAGTTTAAAGAAAAAGAAAAAGAAAAACAATTACCAACAAATATTAAAAACATAAACATATATATTTAATTACCTCCTCGTGATTAAATCTGGCATAACTTTTAGATCCCGCACAATGGGGTAGGTCATTCCGCTCCCGCAACCTCTTCATCCGTTCAGAGGTTGCCTACGCATTGAACATGAAAGTAAACATGTAACAATTGACACATTTAAATTAAAACTAAAATTAAATGAACTGTTATTAAAAAATAGTTGACAATTTTTTGGCCTACATACGATTTTATGCTCTCTGCACCAATCTCTCAGCAGGAATTCTACATCTTCTGCATCATACTGCTCAAAAAATTTCTCCGGCATTCTCGCACGGATACTCTCGGGCGTGTCACCGTCTCCAATTCCTAGTTGGGTTTTGAACCTCGACTTCCACGAGCGGTGCTTACGTCCAATATCATTCCACGCCTCCTGTTGTGCCCTGCGCATGTCAACTGATACAGGTAGATAGAACTCCTCCTGCACATTTCAATCAAAGCATTATAGGTTTAAAAACTTCAACCTAAACATTAAGCTCAAGTTTAATTCAAATAAATAATTAAATTATATTCATAAACATACCATCAGTGCGTTCCACATTGCCTGCTTAATCTGCCTATTTACCCTCGCCCATTCGTCCTGCATGTGTATGTAGGACCCACTCCTGATCATCTTGCCCACTTCCCGCCGAAAACGATTGCAGGCTCGTCCTACAGGTTGTATAGCAGCATTGTACTGCAATACAACCTTCTTCCCCCTTGGGAGCACCCAGTTTCTCGCTGGGTCGTCAATCACCTCATAATAAATGGTCCCGTCTGGGTTGTACCCTAATGAAAAAATATATTCAACATTAATTTAATTGGTTAACACTAAATAACACACACACACACACATATATAAACAAAATGTAATCAAATAGTTATTTTTTTCCAAACCAAAAAAAATATTTTGGTAACATAATATGAGTTTTAAGGATGTCTACATATGTACTTACCCATCAATCGAATCTGCCCAGTCCCTATGTGCTGCGTCGCTGGGTCGCCTGCAACCTCCTCGCCAACCTCTCCGGCTGGTGGAGGATGCTGATCATCATCTGAATCCATACCCTGGGGGCTACCGGGGGCCAACTGATCGGTACCCAACATCGCAACGTCCTCCTCATGGGTAGTCTGGCTCCCCCCCACATCTGGCATCTGACTCTCACCGGAAAGCGGCATCTGACTCTCACCGGAAAGCGGCATCTGGCTCTCACCAGGTAACGGCATCTGCCTCTCTACATGCCCCGGGCCCTGACTCGCCCCCGATGCTGGCATCTGTCTCGGCCCCAAAATCTGGCCCTGCATCGCCGCCTGTGCCGGTATCTGTCCCAACCCCACAGCCAGCATCTGCATCTCCCCGGTCTGTGACAGTGGAAATCTACAATCCTGCGTCTCACTATCAGGGTTACACGTCATAGGTCGACTATACGTATACGGAAAGTAGGGCGCATAACCCTGTGACCCCACCCCCTCTTGCACCCACCATCGATAGGCGTTACCCGGTTGGGTGAACCCTAACTGAGATAATGTCGGCGGCTCCGACAATGGAGAGTTGCCAACTCCAGCTGTGCTGGTCTGCCCGTGATCTGACGTGGGCACGACCACCATACCCGGCAACAATGGTCTATAAGCCCCGTCTGGGTGGGGTGGCCACGCCGCAGTATATACTGGAGTCGAATCAGTGGGCGTGGTCATGGGGGGCACGGGTGGGCGAGGTGCCCGATATGCATAAGGATGGCGTCCCTGGTCCATCAATACCTGCGAATAAATGTAGACAAATTAATTAGAATATTTTTTGTAATATATTTTTAATGAATATGCAAATTATACAACGAAATTTGCATATAATAATAGAAACCCTTATTCAGTTCAAGCGAATTGTACAAACAATTTATATATCAGTCAAGTGTGTTGAGTTCAAGCTAATTATACTCACAAGAAATACATCAATCATTGTATCACGGGAGCTTCAATCGGATCAATATCGGGCCTGTCGTACTC